>NC_140101.1:15475924-15629692 GCF_964237585.1 Gallinula chloropus | reverse complement strand
TGGATGTTCACCTGGGTTTCTGCTCCCTGTGCATGAGGACAAGCAGGTCCCTGTGGCTGGGGGTCATGTGTGTGTGTTCAGGTGCTGGTGCCAGTGGTGGGTATGGTGGAAACCCGAGGGTGGGGAGGTCAGGCTTGTCCTGCCAGGCACTGGAGGTGGCTGGGAGGGAGGTCAGAGCTGCTACTGGTGCTGGGGGCTGCAGTCTGTGTGTGGGTGCTTCTGCAGAAACCAGGGAGCCACGAGCACTGGTGGGTGGCTGCGTTTCGGCTCCCACAGCCAGCAGTGGGTACAGGCTCTGTGCTGCCTCCCTCCCTTTTTCCATGCCTGTGGCACACATCTTCCCAGCAAGGAGCCCATGAGCTCTCCCTGGCTGCCCTCAGCAAACCCAGCCACACTGCCCTGAGGGATGCCCTGATGCAGAAGCAGGTGCTTTAAAAGCTCTTCTACCCACAATCGCAGCCGAAAGCATCACTTCTCCCTTCCCTTGCTTCCCTCTCTTCTCTGACTCCTTCCCCCAGCTTAGCTGTAGATTCCCTGCTTTTCCCATCAGCAGAGCTTTCCAACAGCTTCTGAGTGTGCTCCCTGTGGGAACGGCCAAGCTGCTGCCCCCACACTGCATGCCAGCCCAGGGACCTTCATCCTTCCTGGGTGGAGGGAGGGTCCCACCAGGAGAGCTTGGGTCTCTCCTCCTGACCTCCAGGTCCCATCCAAAGAGCAGATGCTCCACAAAACCTCTGCACTGTGCTAAGCACCAGGCACCAGAGATACAGCCAGACCTTGGTCCAGGTGATGCCAGTAAGAAGCCAGAGATCCTCTTGCCAAGTTTCTTGCCAGGCACTGACATAGCAGCCACAGTTGGATTTGGCTTGGAAGGCACCTCTTGGGATCATACCCTTCGCAGCAGGGACAGAGCTGGGTGGGGAGGGACAGGTACTACTAAGGCAGGGCTGGCTGTGAGGGGCTGGGAGCCCACGCTGCTGCAGCTCAGGTGGAAGTGTCAGGAGAAGCAGCACCCTGCCAAATGTGGAACTGTTGGAGAGGGTTCAGAGGAGCCACAAGGATGATCAGAGGGCTGGAGCACCTGCCCTACAAAGAGAGGCTGAGGGAACTGGGCTTGTTCAGCCTGGAGAAGAGAAGGCTGTGGGGGGACCTCATTGCAGCCTTCCAGTCCCTGAAGGGAGCTTATAGGCAGGAGGGGATTCGACTTTTTAAAAGAGCAGATAATGGCAGGACAAGGGGGAATGGACTAAAGCTAAAGGAGGGAAGGTTTAGATTAGATATTAGGGGGAAGTTTTTTACAGAAAGAGTGGTGAGGGGCTGGAACAGGCTGCCCAGAGAAGTGGTGGATTCCCCGTCCCTGGAGGTGTTCAAGGCCAGGTTGGATGGGGCCCTGGGCAACCTTGTGTAGCTCCAGGCCTGGAGGTTGGTGTCCCTGCCTGTGGCAGGGGGGTTGGAGCTCTATGATCCTTGGGGTCCCTTCCAACCCAGACCATTCTATGATTCTATGAAATGGGACAGCTCAGGGCACAAGTCCCCCAGAAAGGAGAACCCCCTATCCTGATGGGGCTGCAGGCAGCCTTCGGAGTCAACTGGTCCTGCCCTTCCCTGATCAGCTCTTCCAGGGTTCCCACATACCATCATCTCCCACGTAAACCTCAGCCCAGCCCTCCAAGCTGGCTGCAAACACATGGGTGGCTTTTATATATAGAAAGCGAGCAGCACGCTAATAGCGAGCTAGCGAAGGACGGAATGACTCGCAACCTGCAGGAGACAAACCACTCCCCTCACCCTGCCACAAGAAGCCTGAGACATGGGATGCTGTGGTGGGGGGTGACGTGGTTCTGCCCACACACACCAGTCCCAATGTTCCCTGAATTAGCAGGAACACTTCATGTGGCAATTCAGCGAGGGGGGCGCCGGCTTCCAGGGCGTTCGTTGCATTAATGATGATTCAAAGAGTTCAGAATCTAATCGCAGGGGATAAAAATAGCCAGCTTCTACTTAGAACAATTCATTACACAACAGACTTTCCCCCACCCCTGGGAAGTTTTCCACTGCTGCTGCTGCTGGGCAGCTTCGTCCCAGGGGCAGAGCGGGCACGGAGGTCTGAGCAGTGGGCAGCGCTGCCTGTCCTGTGCTGCTGAGGAGAGCCTATGCCAGGGTCTCCTGAAGACCACCCATGGGGTTAGTGTCACCTGGGCTTTCCCACTGTGTGACAGCATCAGTGGGAGAACTGAGGCATGCCCACCCTTTGCCCCTCACTCTTCATACAGCAACGGATGGGAGATGGCAGCTTCCAGCCAGTGTGCCTCATCTGCCTCTGAAGGAGATGGGTGAATTGCTTTAGGAGGGACAGGCTGGCCATTGCCCCAAGGGGTCCCAGTGGCTCACCCACCCATCTACAGATCCAACTTCTGGGCGGTGAACTCCAGGTGAAGCAAATCCCAGCATAGGCTACGTGGGCCACGAGCTCAGGGAAGTGCACAGCGCTGGTTTCTTGATGCTGAGTCACAGATCACAAGCAGCAGGGGTTGGAAGGGGCCTCCAGAGCCCATGGGGTCCAACCCCTGCCCAAGCAGGGTCCCTGGGACAGGTCACACAGGTCGGTGTCCAGATGGGGCTGGAATCTCTCCAGAGAAGGAGACTCCACACCCCCTGGGCAGCCTGTCCCAGGGCTCCCTCACCCTCACGAGGAAGAAGTTCTTCCCCATGTTGCTGTGGAACTCCCTGTGCTCCAGCTTGCAGCCATCGCCCCTTGTCCTGTCCCCACAGACACTGAGAAGAGGCTGCCCATGTCCCCCTGTGTCCCACCCTTCAGATATTGATACCCATTGATCAGATCCCCCCTTAGTCTTCTCTTCTGAAGGCTGAACAGCCCCAGCTCACTCAGCCTTTCCTCACAGGGAAGGTGCTCCAGGCCCTTCAGCATATTTGTAGCCCTGTGCTGGGGTCTTTCCAGGTGTCCTGTGTCACTGGTGGAAGGGTCTCCTCACATCTCATGTCACAGCTGAATAATTGGTTTGTGCCTTTTTAATGAGGAATCTCCTCCTGAGGCCTCATGGGAGCTGAATGGTGCCCAGCAGCCCTGGGAGCCTTGGTGTGGGCTTGTGGTCTCCTGCTCGTTCTCTAGGCAAAGGGATATCTCTGCTGGGCTGCCAGCTGATGCCCACTGGAGTGATGGGAAGGGCCTGACTGGACCCATCCAAAAAAAGACAAGGAATAATTTTTCTTCCCTGTGTGCTCTCAATAGCTGTGCATCTCTTGGGGAGCAGCACAACCAAATGCTGTGAGAATCAATGGCTGCAATGACAGAGATTTCTGCCTTCAGGTATTAGCTAAGCCAGAGGAGCAGATGAACTCTTTCTCAAGAACAGTAACTTATTTTCATGCAAATGCCACTGGGAATATGATCAACTCTCAAGGGAACAACCCCCCAGAAACTCTACAACCTGTCTGGCCTGAGATAGAAGTTTCTCAAAGTTCTCCAGAAGATGGGATCTGCTGTGAGGAAGGAAATGCAAAGCATTAAGTAGGTTAAATGAGATGAATGAAGGCAGGGTGAGAAAGGGAGTTTTTCAGGAAGAAAGCAGGAAAGCTGATGAGATGGAGTGGAAGGACCAGGGCATTGAGCAAGGGTCACTGTCGTTTGCAGCCTACCTGCAGCCTCTGCTCTCTTACAGGGCACCTGGGACACCTTCCAGCTTGTCTAGGAGAGCAGCTAATTTGGGGACCCAAACTGATTTGTTCTGGTCAGTGCTGCTCAAGAGGGCTGGAGTGTGGTGAGTTATGTTTGCAAATCCCTCCATGGAGCAAGCAGGGGATGAAAAGCTCTTAACCCAGCTGTCCTTGACCTCACTTATGCTGTGACTCCCAGGGATGGAGGTCGTCTGCACTGGCACTGGAAACTTGTGATGCAGAGGAATGCAGGCCACCCATGCTGCTTGGCCTTCTGTGCCACCCCCTGCCCCAAATCATCTCACTGTGCTGCCTCAGCAGCCCCGGGGTGGAGGGCTGGCAGGTGGGGTAGCTGCAGGGCAGGGCCAGGCAGTTCCAGGTGTTTGAGGCAGGGTGCTCCAACGCTGCTGCCACCAGGTCTCTGCTGCTTTGCAAGGATGTCACTGTGCTCCAGGGCTACCCTTCCTGTTGCCTACATGCCCAGATGAAGCTAGGTGGGGCCCTGCCTGCATTTAGGATGCAGGATGGAGATGCTCCCCGGCAGTTGGCTGACTCAATGCCTGAGACAAAGCAGTTCATGTTGCCTGAGGGTGCAGGGGCAATGGGTGGCAGGTGGGGAAAGCCCAGCAGCTCCCTCTGCCATCCTTTCCAGAGAACAGGCTGGGACTCTGCAGCCTCCTGTGTGCTCCAAGCTGCAGGAGCACTTCCTTTGTCTCAAAGTAGGTCAGCGCGGAGGCGTGACGTTACTATAGCAATGGGCTGAGATTTCATAACTTTATTTTAGTGATGGGTGTGTTGCAGGATTCACTCACTACCAGACAGAGGGAGGGTTGTCATTGAAATGCCCTCTCCAGCCCCCCCTTCCCCAGCTCCCTCTGCCTCCTGTTCCGCTGCCCCTCGTACCACCGTGTCTGTCCATCCATCCTGCCCCCCAACCTCAGCTGAATCTGAAGAGCCCCAGAGTCATCCCTGGGCCATACTGTACCTCTCAGAGCTTGCTGGGCTTGGGGACTAGGCCAGATTCAGCATCCTGTGCAGCTTGTGTCCCTCTGGGCTCCAGAGCTGTCCCTCATGAAGACCTGCTGGGCAGAGAGAAAAGAGAAAAGGTCCTTGGGTCACGAAGAGCAGAGTGGAATCTCCCTGCCAGATGTCCCAGGCAACAACCCTGAGGAAGACACGACTCTGGCTGACCCCCAGGTTGTCTCATTAAGTCTCAGCAAAGGTGCCAGGCAGAGGCAAGAAAGCATCCTATGTAAGGAGCATCCTGTGTATCCATGGAGATGGGGGCAGGGATGATGGGTCCCATGTCCCTCACATGGACTGAAAGGATGGACTGGAAATCAGAGAACATGCAGACCACCCAGGCTCCTTGCCTGGGGGCTCAGGGTGAGCCCCTGTATGGGAAAGTGCTCTTTGACTTTCCTTCCCCTTCTTCTTTGTCGTGAAATGACCTCTCAAGGAAGGCCCTTGCTGCCCAGGGCTGTATCTGCACCTCCTGGCCATGCCAGCAGCACTCTGCACTGAGCAGTGGTGGCTCTGTGACCTCTGTGCCTCATCTTCTGGGCTTTTTTTTGTGTCTGGAAGGATAATCCTGGGGTCCAACCCCTGGCTGGAGCAGCAGATGGTGGCCATCAGTTACCTGGGGGTGTCCTAGCACCTTCCAAAATCTGCATCTCCCCTCCACCTCCCAACGCTGCTCATTAGACCTTTGCTTGAGCAGCTCCCACCATGACTCTCCTGGCCTGGTCAGTAGGTGCTGTTGTGCTGCAGCTAAAGCACTGTGCTTCCTCCTTCATTGTCATTCACCACCAGCACCACAAGCAGCTGCAAGGAAGGCTCTCTGGATGGAAAGTAAAGTAAATAAACAGGGGGAAAAATACCCAGCGTTTCTTAACCTCCTCAGGAACCTACACACCACAGCAGAGAACACAGACTGGAGTGTTTGATCAGTGAGATTAAGTATTATTTGGGGGTTGCATCAGTTAATTTTGAAGGCAGCTGGGGGGTGTGCATTTCCTCTTCTGCACCACAAAGATGCTGCACGGTGCTGGGACAACCCGAGTTGCTCAGCCTTGGCTGCTGAGAAGCAAGGGAGAGGGATGGTGTGGTAGCTGCAGGTGAGGAGCCAGCCTTCCTAGGACAGGGTTTGCTTCCACTCCTCATTGGAGAGAGGCAGCTGACTGGGTCCTGAGGAGGCTGGCCTTCAGCTCCTGGGGGCTTGCAAACAGGCAAAGAAGCGTGCCTTGGCTGGGAGGACACATGGGAGACTGGGACAAGGAGACACATTTTCCCAGGAAATTCTGCCTGGGGAAGTTGGATCAGAGTGGGGGGTTTGATTTCCTCTCTGGTGAAGCAGAGTGAGACCACACCAGTGCCCTAGTGCCAGTGGTCTTGGAGAGATGGGCACTGCAGTGCCCAGGAGGCCCTGTGCTCCCACCCTGACAGCACCCAGCAAGAGGGGCTTTCTCCCCAGGGTACCTCCTGCCTGGTCTTTGCAGACATCCCTGCAAAGGATGGGTTAGGACAGAGGCACCACATCTCCCTCCAAACATACTCAGTGGTGCTCTGTGCAGTCTGCCCAAAGAAGGCAAAGCCTGGGCAGACAGACAGACACGCTGCAGGGAGCCAAGGAGAGGACCTGGTGTTCAAGAGGCTTTCAGGGACTCTCACCATGGATACCCCAGCAGACAGGAGAATGTAAAGCCTGGGAAGATCAGAAGCCTGGACTCCTAAATCTGGTACAAACCCTCTTCACCTTCCCACCAGCTCTGTACCACCCAAACCCCAAACCTGCAGAGATGGTTATAGGAAAGGTGCACGCCCTGGAGAAGTCATGCAGGAGACATATGCCTGAGAACTACCCTCTCTTCTACACCAAAACACTTGGGCTTTGAGTTTCTTGCTGCTGCTGGGAAAGCCAGACAGGCTCTATCCAGCAGACACAGCAAACGTGCTGCCACCTAACCAAGGAGGCCTCTGTTTTGGAGACAAGGGACAATTTCCCATCCCAAACTCAGATGTTCCTGAGCTCAGAGATGCCAATGAGATTGCAGGTTGCTGCCAATATGCCACCTCTCCCAGCACCACATGCAGCCCTGTGTGAGTGTGGCAAGGCTAGGTGTGGTGGGGCTGGCTGCTGCAGATGGCCATGCAGCAGTAATTGCATCGACATCATCCAACCCCTCCACAGCTCTCTGCACATGGAAGGTGAATTAGGGCTACGAGTGAGTCAGGTTTGAGCCAGCAGTCCAGACCTGTAGAGCCTGCAATAGCCACTGGCACAGCTGGTGTCTGTGGCTAGTGCTACCCACAGCCATCCCCAGCGTCAGCATCTGTCTGTCCCATACCCAGCAGCAGAGCTATTGCTCTCCTGCACTGTGACCAGTGCTGTTATGAGGGGTGACTATATGTCACTAGGGTCACTAATGTCCATTGTGGAAACCACCAGCATCTGACTGGAGGCCTGTGACTAGAGCTGTTCCCCAGGGCTCAGTGTTGGGTACCAGTCCTGTTTAATATCTTCATTGATGACCCTGATGAGGGAACAGCACCCACCCTCAGCAAGTACCTGATGGTACAAAGCTGGGAGGAGTGGCTGACACACAGGACACTGTGCTGCCATCCAGAGAGACCTGGACAGGCTGGAGAGCTGGGCAGGGAGAGACCAGATGAGGTTCAACAAAAGCAAGTGGAGAGTCTGGCACCTGGGGAGGAACAACTGACTGTATCAGTACAGGCTGGGGGTGACCTGCTGGAGAGGAGCTCAGTGGAGAAGGACCTGGGGGTCCTGGTGGGTGACAGGGTGCCCATGAGCCAGCAGTGTGCCCTGGGGGCTGAGAGAGACAATGGGATCCTGGGGGACATCAGGAGGAGTGTAGCCAGCAGGTCACAGGAGGGGATCCTCCCCCTCTACTCTGCCCTGGTCAGGCCCCACCTGGAGTGTTGTGTCCAGTTCTGGGCTCCCTGGGATAAAAAGGACAGGGATCTCCTGGAGAGAGTCCAGAGAAGGGCTACGAAGATGATGAAGGGCCTGGAGCATCTCCTATGTGAGGAAAGGCTGAGTAAGTTGGGACTGTTCAGCCTTGAGAAGAGAAGACTAAGGGGGGACCTAATTAAAGTTTATAATTATCTGAAGCAGGGGATGCAGGGGGAATCAGCCAGCCCCTTTTCAGTGCTCTGTGGGGACAGGAAAAGGGGCAATGGCTGCAAGTTGGAGCACAGGGAGTTCCACACCAACATGGGGAAGAACTTTTCCCCAGTGAGGGTGAGGGAGCCCTGGGACAGGCTGCCCAGGGGGTGTGGAGTCTCCTTCTCTGGAGAGATTCAAGACCCGTCTGGACGCCTGTCTGAGTGATACGTCCCAGGGAGCTGCTCTGGCAGGGGGTTGGACCCGATGATCTGTTGAGGTCCCTTCCAACCCCTACAATTCTGTGATTCTATGATCTCCAGCAATAGTCTCTGCACCCTGCCTGGGTGCACGAGTGTCCACCAGTAGAGCCCAGCACCCGCAGCTGCGTGCACTGGAAGTGTCTGTTCAGTGCTACCGTCCCCCACCACTCCTGTGCCTGTCACCAGCACTCTCATGGTATCCCAGAGTGCCTCTAGAAACGGTGCCCACCCTGGTACCCCTTGGCACAGCGTGGCTCTGATGGGTGGGGGGAGCAGTGCCTGGGCTCCAGGTCTCCACTTGCCCAGCAGACTGCTCCCAATAAAAGGTGCCATGGAGCTTCTGGAGGAAGAAACATTTTTGTCTGTAATACTGCTTTTGTCTTTGCCTGCTGCTGTTGCTCTGAGAAAGCAGTGCTATAATTACCTTTAATTAATATCAGCATCAATGCCCCAAGGAAATGCAAATGAACAATTGTGCCACCAGCACGATTACATTACGTTAACTACCAGAGATCCACCTCCATCATCCCCCTCTTTCTCCCATGCTTGGGAGCAGCTCTCTCACGTCATGGCTGCTGTGTGGAAGAGGTGGGATTGAAGACCTATGGACTGCACACACACTGCTATGAGAGGTGGTGTAACCTCAGGCAAGAGGATTGCAGACCAAAGGGAATTTTGGGGAGCAAGAAACAAGCTGGGGGTCCCTGAGCTTCCAGGCAGTGAAGGCACAGGAAGCTGGAGGAAGCTGCCAGTGATCGTTCTGGGGTGGTCTGTGTGCTCCCATCCTGTCCTTCTGATGAACTGATGTCCCTTCCCTGTGTGATTCAAGACACTTTTGGTGACCTGGGGCCACAGATGATCTGCAGCCAAACCCCACTGGAGCATCAGCTCCTGATTATTGTTCCTCTGAGCCTTGGTCTAAGAGACAAGGGCTACAACCCACTCTTCTGTAACCCATGTAGTTCTGCTGGGCTTGGAGTGTGGCTGGAGAAGACCTTGAAGAGATTGATGTGCCATTCATGATTCCCAGTATTGCCATCTCAGAGATGACTGCAGCTAAGTGGCAGGAAGAGGCAGCTCTGTGTTGAGGATGCTATTGCCTGCTGCCACCTCCAGTCCTGGGGAGGGTTTTGGACACGACTGAGCTGTGGAAACCAGGGCCTGATTGCATGGGCGAAGGGCAGGATGGTGTTTCCCTCCCTTCCAGCCAGCCCCTCCTGGGGCCACACTGCTGTGGCCATGACCTGAGCAGAGCGAGGCAAGTGGAGCTCTGACAGTGTGTGTTCCTGGGAAGGTGCAGGTGGAACTGGGATTTCATTTTAGTGAAAACACTGTGAAATGTTGCAGGCTTAGAAAGCAGCATTTTGGGCTGGGTCAGTGTGAGAAAGGGACATTCCTTCCCTGCAAGTCCCTCACCTCCCACCCCAGTGACTTGCTGCTTCTCTTCCAAACTTAAAATAATAGAATCACAGAATCACAGGGGTTGGAAGGGACCTCCAGAGCCCATGGGGTCCAATCCCCTGCCAAAGCAGCTCCCTAGGACAGGGCACACAGGGAGGCATCCAGACAGGTCTGGAATATCTCCAGAGAAGGAGACTCCACACCCCCTGGGCAGCCTGTCCCAGGGCTCCCTCACCCTCACTGGGAAGAAGTTCTTCCCCACGTTGGTGTGGAACTCTCTGTGCTCCAACTTGAGGCCATCGCCCCTTGTCCTGTCCCCACAGACTCTGAAAAGGGGCTGCCCATTCCCCCTGCATCCCATACTAAAGATATTTATAAACATTAATAAGGTCCCCCCTTAGTCTTCTTCTCTCCAGGCTGAACAGCCCCAGCTCACTCAGCCTTTCCTCACAGGGGAGATGCTCCAGGCCCTTCATCATCTTTGTAGCCTCCTCTGGACTCTCTCCAGGAGATCCCTGTCCTTTTTATCCCAGGGAGCCCAGAACTGGACACAACACTCCAGGTGGGGCCTGACCAGGGCAGAGCAGAGGGGGAGGATCCCCTCCTGTGACCTGCTGGCCACACTCCTCCTGATGCCCCCCAGGATCCCATTGTCTCTCTCAGCCCCCAGTGCACACTGCTGGCTCATGGGCACCCTGTCACCTACCAGGACCCCCAGGTCCTTCTCCACAGAGCTCCTCTCCAGCAGGTCATCCCCAGCCTGTACTGATACAAACAGTAAGAGTCTCAGCAACCTGCCTGTGTCTGCTTCTTGTTCAACCCGAGAAGGAAGGAACACCTCGAGGCAGGGAACCAGCACAGTGACCTGCCTGTGCTTCTGTTTTGCAGCTGGCCCCGTGTTGGATCTGGAGCTCTGCTGGGGGAGAAAGGCTGTGAGCCTGAGTGGAGGTCCTGTGAGCACAGCAGGGGCATCCGCAGGGATGCAGGGGATGAGCAGGTCCAGCACAGGGGCAGTAATAAGAACACAGCCCAGCAGACAGCCTCCTGGTGATGGCAAGGCTAGAGAAAATGCAGCTCTCCCTTCCTCCTCCTCCTGTCATCTCCAACTCAAGTTCTTTCTGATACTCAGATTTAGAGACAGTATGTTCAGGTATAGTCAGTGCCAACCTCTGGCCTGCTCTCCCTTACGGATAAGCACCATTCTGTGCAAATCCAGCAAGAGAAATAATGAAAATAAATCCGTGTGTGTTCTTGTACCTCTAATCCCATAACCATTTCTCTGGATAAAACAAATACATTGAGCTCCTTTGGGTCTCCCAGGAAGAATTAAACTCCGTACGAAGCATGCTTGGGGCTCGAGTTGAGTGCTATTGTTGCCTCACAGTCAAGAAAGGGAAAAAAAAGGATGATGTGGGGAGCACAGATGAGATATGGCTGTTCCTAAGTGAAGAGATTTGTGTTAAGGTTCTTCTGAGGGGGATATGAATGGAAAAATATGGGTGGTGAAAGCGCCAGGGGAAAGAATTGAGTAAAGTCAGAACATGAGCAAAATCTGTCTGAATTGTGAAGAATGAGTTCCTCTCCCTGAGCTCAGGAGGCTGGTGCTCTGCAAAGGCCCCCACACAGGCAACTTGTCAGCACAAGAGTTGTGTTCGGGCCCAGGGAGGAGGAAAACAAGGTTACAGCATGTTGCATGTGCTGCTCCTCTTCCCAACAGGAAGGTACCCTGACCACACAGACAGTGCACACTCATCTTGCCTTGGAAGCTGAAATAACCAAGAGGATGAGGCTAAAGACCCACCCACCATGAACATTGGCTCCTGGATGGTATGAAAGGCTGATCCAAACCCCATTGTCAATTAAGAGGAACCCATTGCCAACTAGTAGGAACCCCCTGTCAGTTAAGAATCCATCCATCATTAGCTGAGAGGAGCCCCAAAGGCACCCCTCTCCTTCAGCTGTGTACTCAGGTGAAGCCATAAGGCCTCCTGGACACGAGGTTTGGAACTTGTGAGTACATGAAGGAGAAAGACTTAGTTTGAGTAACCAAAACCTGTTTCATTTGAAACAAACACCACCCTCCCTCCTGGTAAGGGTTTATATGAAACTCTGTGTCATTACTTTACTGAACAAACACACAGACAACTTGGGCCTGCTCTGCCTGAGCGGAGTCTGAGGCCTGGGCAGAGAGAGACAAGAGGAGGGGACACAACTCCCTGTGGGCGGGGGTCACCAATGCTTCATAGAAACGATCTCTGAGGTTCCCAATGGAGGAATGGGAGGCAGGGCTGGGAGGCAGGGCTGGGTGGAGCAGAACGAGCCTTTCTGGTGCCTGCAGTGAGACATGCGTGCCCATAGTGACGCCTGGCAGGGAAGATGGATGCTCTCACTGAGGGATCCTGCTGAGTGGTGGGGTGGCACAGTCCCTTTCCAGGGCCCAGATACACTGGGTGTACACAAAGGAGGGGGCACCAGGACAAGCTGGTGGCTTGTGGAAGGCCATACACATTCTGATGGCTCGTGGAAAGGACTCGTTGATCCACACTAATGATGCACCTCACAGGCAGGAGCTTCTGGGTGTGCAGAAGGCAGCGGTGGAGCAGGACATGGCATGGGCTCTGCTGGAACATCTGTGTCTCTGCAAGAAGAAGGGTCCTGCAGCAGTGCCAAGGTGTCCATGCGAGGCTGTGAGGTGCAGGGCCTGATGTGCTGCAGCAGTCCTTGAGATGCTGTTCCTGATGGAAGACCTTCCTCAGAGGGCATGGGGAGCAAGGAGGGTGTGGGACAGGTCCAGCAGGATGTGGATCAGTGAAGGAGAAAGGCAAGTAGGAGGCACTGAGGAGGCTTCATCAGCGTGATGTCATGGTGTGGAGAATAAAATTGGTCCAGACAGCAAGGGGCTTGAAGAGAAGAAATTCCTTAATTGCCTGCAGAACAATGCCAGGGAGACTGGTCAACACCCTCTGCTCACACGTGGGCACCACTCTGACCTAGTTGTGCTCCTGAAGCCTGGCGAGGAGCGTCATGGAATTGGAGTGCTCAGTCAGCAGATGTTAATGTCAGCACTGTTAGGGGGGAGCGAGGGCGTGGGGGGGCACCTGCATGGCATGGGGGGCAAGGTCAGCTTTCTGAGTAATGCCTAACTGTAAAGCTTCCAGAGCTGTGTCCCAGCAGAGGAAGCAGAAGGTGAAGAATGTATGGAGCCTTCCACAACCCACCAGCTCACCCTGGTGGGCCTGGCAGCCTGCTCTGCAAGCACCTTGGTGATATGCACAGAGAAGGGACTGTCTCACTGTGAGAACCTTCACTGGAGAGCCTCATGCTGAGAACTGTATCCTAGTAGCACCCAAAATGGACTTGAGGGCTGTGTGGCAAAGTCTGTACAGACTGATTGAAATGAGGCTCTGGTTCTCAGTGCAGGACACTGCAGTATAATCAGGTGTGTGGCATGGATAGTATCTTAGAAAAGAGGGTCCTTTTCTGGCAGCTCCATATCCAGGAGGGTGTTGATAAACTGGAGATGGTTTAGAGAAGAGCCACAAGCACTGCAGGACAGTGCTCACACCAGAGACACCAGGAGCAAGGTAACTGCAGACCACCAGTACTGAACAGACTGACAGCAGAGGGCTCCAGCACTGCAGCCAGGACCCCATGTGTGTCCAGGGATGGGCCCCAGGAGATCACAGAGTTACAGGATGATGGGGTTGGCAGAGGCCTCTGGAGATCACCCAGTCCCACCCCCCAGAGCAGGGTCCCCTCGAGCAGGCTGCACAGGACAGCGCCCAGGATCACAGGGTTGGGATGTCTCCAGAGATGGAGACTCCCCAACCTCTCTGGGCAGCCTGGCCCAGGGCTCTGCCACCCTCCCAGCAAAGAAGCTCCTCCTCAGGGTCAGGGGGAACTTCCTCTGCTCCAGTTTGTGCCCACAGCCCCTTGTCCTGTCCCTAGGCACCCCTGAACAGACTGACCCATCCTCCTGAGCCCACCCCTCAGGGGTGTCCCAGCGCTGCAGACAGCTCAGTTATGACCACCAGTGAAGACAGGGATTATTTTTAACAAACAAGAGCAATTGCCCATGAACAGAACTGTGCTCTGCTGAGCAGCCCGGTGTATTCTCCCTCATGACCAAAAGTTCAAGTCACCTGGGAGGTTTTTCCCAAGATCTTTAGTTCAAAAGCAGCTCTGAGACCTGAAGGACAAACAAATTCAAGGAGGTCTTCCTTGGTTGCTATTACCTTTCCAGAAATGACTGTGCTCTAGTGTGGGGCACTGTGAAAACTGGGACACTTGAATAGGTTCAGAGCCCCCTGATTTCATGCCTACATCTTCCAGGACACAGAACAGATTTATGGCAATTTTTTTCCTTGGAAATAGCTCTGTGAGTAGCACAGACACAGAACAGCATCGTATGGACAAGTCATCCTGGGGCCACTCAGGAGAGGAGGGGACAAGTGCCAGTGTATTGGGCCAGGTAAGGCAGTGGGGAACTCCTCTGCTCTGGCATCGTCCCTGGTGATGCTCTGGCACCTGGACATCACCTCTTACAAGAAAACTTCACCTTCCTTCCCAGCTACTGCCTGACTGAGCTAGAAGGAAGGTGTGAACACTGCAAGTGGTGACACCAGGCATGGGGGGAAACTGCTGCCTCCAGCCTTTTGCTGATAGAGGAGGCTGAGGAACCCATGGGCATTAGCTGCTGACCAGTACAGCAGGACCAGGCTTCTACTGGAGGAGAGAGGATGAGGTGAAACCTGTCTGAGGGCTTAGAGCACCACAGACTTGTTGGCTACAGCCCAGGACATGGGCTGCAGTGGTGACTGTGCAGCTGGAAGAGGTTCTCCAACAAAGGTCTGCATGGCTGTGAGAAAGGACAGAGGCAGCTGACCCAAAGCCAAAGGAGAGCTGTTCCCCTGTGCCTGGCATGTGCTCACTGGCTCTTACTTTAACCCTCGGCTGACCACATAAAGCTGGGGGCACAGGGTTGGGTTGCACAGGTGGGATAAGCACCAGAGCTGAAATGGGGCTACAGAGTAAAGAGAAGTCAGAGGAGCTGCCTGGCAGCTCCTTGCTCTGCCCCCCAGCCTGTCCACAGCCTGTGGCTCTGCAGCATGTGCTCGCACCACTCACCTCACCTGGGAACCCAGGAGCCTGTTCCTGCTTGGGATCTGAAGGGGTTTCCAGCTGCAGAGTCCCGTGTCCTGGCCACAGTCACAGACACCCGTGGGAGGAAGACCTGCTTTCCCCTGGCAGAGGAGACCTGACCGATCTGTCCTTGCTGCTGCTGCGTGCCCTCCCTGACACTGCCTGTGCTCAGGTTAGCATGAGATAGAGCAGCACCTGTCCCAGGGGCTGGGCACAGCCTGGTACAGCCACTCAAAATCTCAGCAAAAATCCCTGCCTGTGGCAGGGGGGTTGGAGCTCTGTGATCCTTGGGGTCCCTTCCAACCCAGACCATTCTATGATTCTATGATTCTATGATCCCTGAGCCACGTCTGCCACACGACCACCCGCGTCAGACAGCGCCGGTCCCACTGTGGAGCCCTTAGCCTTGTCCCTTCACCGGCTCTGGTGTGTGACTGGGGACTCCAGTGACGACACTGGTGCGACACCTGGGACAGGGCATGGCAGAGCTGGGTGCCACTTGGGCAGAAACACTTGGGCCTTCCTGGGGAGGTGTCTGCTCAGTGCTCCTCACCCGAGCCCCTCTCTGATGTGCCCACCGGCTGCATCTTCCCAGGGGATGGAGAAGATGGGGCACATGGAGAAGCCATGGGCAGCAAGCCCAAGAGCAGGCAGGCTGTGCTGGGCGTAGGAGAGCATCACAAGCCCAGAAAGAGGGGGGGCAAGTGTGAGTGCACACACCCCTCTGCACACCCCACGTGCTGGGGCCACGTGGCTGGCAGAGGGTCGCGCTGAGTCCCACGTGCTGGGTCCCTGGCGTGCTGCTTGGCACCGCGCTGCCGCTGCCAGATAGACAGCCACCCTATTGACAGGCAGACAGCCGCTGTACAGACAGACAGCCACTGTACAGACAGACAGACAGACAGACAGCCACTGTATGGACAGACAGCCGCTGTACAGACAGACAGACAGCCGCCGTATAGACAGACAGCTACTGTACAGACAGACAGCTGCCAAATGGACAGACAGGCACTGTATGGACAGATAGACAGACAGCTGCTGTACGGACAGATAGACAGGCAGCTGATGTACAGACAGACAGACAGCCGCCGTATGGACAGACAGCCGCCAAATGGACAGACAGCTGCTGTATGGACAGACAGTTGCTGTACAGACAGACAGCTGCTGTACAGACAGACAGACAGACGCTGTACGGACAAACAGCCACCGTACGGACAGACAGCTGCTGTACATCCAGCCAGCTGTTGTACGGACAGACAGCCGCTGACTGTCAGTGCCCGGCGGGGCGTGGATGGCTGCGGCTCCTCGGGACATGTGGGTCTGTGCTGGATGTCGGGGTGTGCTGCGCAGAGCTGTCCTCTCCGTGGGACGGGGGATGCTGCAGCTCCCGTAGCCAGAGGAGCTCTGCAGGTTCCTGCCTCTACCCAGATGAGTAATTCCCTTTCAGTCCTTTAATCAGTCACTTTTAATTAACGTGCCGATTGGGTCTTTCCTGAGCAAACAGAGCTTTCAAGAAGGGGTTTTGTTGCATCTGCTCGGTGGCGAGAGCTCTGTCCCCAGGAGGGGCCGTGTCTCTGCTTGACCAGGAGGTTCTTCCCGTGGACACCATGGGACTGGGTTCCTGTGCAGAGCATGGGAAAGGGCCTTCTCCCCCCCCGACCCACAGCGGTGATGAAGGGAAGAGCAGAGAAGCTACTTGCTGCTCTCATACTTTTGGGTGGCTGTCACCTCTCACCTTAATAAACTCCCTGTGTCTTTCAGCCTTGCAAATCTGCCTCAGTGAGAGTCCTTCAGGGGCTCTGACAGGCAAAGTGGCTGCACACATAGTCCTGTAGATATAAACCCTTGACCAAGTCTGGGACTAAGGCTGGACCTAGATACACCTAAGCTCCTCTCTGAGAAGGACTTTAGAAAGTGAGGGGGGCCTTTCTGACCCCCGGGGCTCAACGGGAGGGCTCCCCTAAGCCACGTCAGACGTCTAACCCTTATACATGACACCTGGCACAGGGTGAATTGTAGGGTAGGGCCAAGTCTCACCAGCTGAAAAGGAGGGGCTGAGATGGGGACGTGGTGATGAAGACATGACGTCCCAGACACGATCCTTTGAGGTATCTGCCATGATGCTGCACAAGCAGTGTGATGTGGCACAACCAGGCCCTGCCTGGTGCACACCTCTGTGCCATGGACTCCACACACGTATGCCAGGCCTGGCATGAGGCTCCAGCCCTGCTCCTCAAAGCTTGGGCACAGCTGAGCTGGGTTCAAGGTCTACTTCATGTGCAGCCTCCTTGGAGGAGCACATGGGACAGGTCCTTCCTTTCACTGCTGTGTGCTGCGTCCTCCAGAGGAGCTTTGAGATGGGAAGGTCAGCAGCCCCTGAGACCAGGGTGAGCAAGATGTCTACACAATAAATGTTCAGTTTCTGGCTAAATGTAGCAAAGGATTGCTCTCAGGTCGTCCTGCAGTTAAAGTCTGGTTTGGTTTTTACCAAGGAATCGGTGGAGATGTTTTGGGATCAACATCACTATTGTTTTGGGGCCTGGAATAAAATGCCTTTTTTGGGTTGGTTTGGGGTTTTTAAACTTTTTGTGGTGAAATGTTGTTCTTTCTTTACAATATAGCACAATACTGTTTTCAGTTTAAAAGCTGTAAAGTTTTTGCTTGTCAGGGACCAAAATAGAAATGGAGGCTCCAAAAATTCCCCTCTTGTTCGCCTGAGGTTTTAAGCCCGAAAGGACACGCAGCACCATTGTGTGGTCCCTCTCACAGAGACACAGTGGTGTCCTCAGCTTGTCCACTCCCTGCTCCAAGAGCAGGTGTTTCTGGGGTGTTTCAGACAGAAGCTGTATGCTTGGGCACTTTGAGGCTGTCATTCAGTGTCAGATTCCATGGTGCTCCTTCCCCACCTCATCACCATGCCACCCAACTCCTCCTGAGCTCACCTGGCACCCACATCCAACATCCAGCTGTTGGGGCAGATGCTGCTAGAGACTGAACCAGAAGTTTTGCTTTCCTTTTAATTGGAATAATAGAATCACAGAATCATAGAATCTCCTGAGCTGGAAGGGACCCACAAGGATCACCAAGTCCAGCTCCCGGCTCCACACAGGCCCAGCCCAGTCAGAGATGGGGCTGAGCACATTGTCCAGATGCTTCTTGCCCTCAGCCCAGTTCGGTGCTGTGACCCCTTCCCTGGGCAGCCTGTGCCAGTGCCTGACCCCCCCTCTCAGTACAGAACCTCTTCCTCACATCCAACCTAAACCTCCCCTGTCACAGCTTCACACCATTCCCTCAGGTTTTATCTCTGGTCCCCAAAGAGAGGAGATTGGTGCTGCCCCTCTGCTCCCCTCAGCAGGCAGCCACAGACCCCATGAGGTCTCCCCTCAGCCTCCTCTTCTCCAGGCTGAACAACCCCAGGGCCTTCAGCCTCCCCTCATAATCCTTCCCCTCCAGACCCTTCCCCATCCTTGTTGCCTCCTCTGGACCCTCTCCAGTAATTTTGTGTCCCTCCTGTCCTGTGGAGCCCAAAGCTGCCCCAGGACTGGGGGTGAGGCCGCCCCAGCGCAGGGCAGAGCGGGACAGTCCCCTCCCTGGGCTGGCCGTGCCGTGCTTGATGCCCCCAGGATGCCATTGCCCCTCCCGGTGCCTGGGCACGCTGCTGGCTGGTGGGTAACTCTCTGTCCACAGAGACCCCCAAATCCCTCTCCCAGGGCTGCTCTCCAGCGCCTGATCCCCCAAATGAAGATGGGCAAATCTCAGCCTACACATCCTTTGGGTGGGCCTCTCCCTCTCCCCTCAGAGGACCGTGTCCCTTACTCCCTTCCCATCTGGAGTGAGGGGAAGCTCTGTCCATGCCAGGGGGCCCCACCAACTTTCCCCTTCCTAGCTCTGGTGGGGGGGATATCCAGGCTGGCCCAGCTTCCTGTGAGTCACCCTCAAACCTCAGCTTCCTTCTGCAGGGCCCTGGAACCAGAGCCCTAATTACAGGGCAAGACTAGCGGAAACAAGCTTATTATTTACAAGGCTAATGAAAATTAATCATGCCTCCCCCTCCCTTCCTTGTGGGAACAGTCATCTTAAAGCAAGCAGATTATAAAAGCATTATGGGCCACTGCTGCGCTGGGTTTTGGCACTAACCAGGAGATTGTGTGTGGGCTGTGGGCTTTGTTTGCAGGTCACCCAAAACTCAAGGGTTAAGAGTACCCAAAAGTGAAGCTCAGTGTGTTCTCCCCCTCTCCTCCTCTGCTGCTGGCCGAGGCTGCTGGCTGAGACAGGGAGCAGATGGAGCCTGCAGCCCCAGCGCTGAGCCAGACAGGCTCCAAAGCCCCTTGGTGCTTTTCCAGGCAGCTGCTGCTTCTCCCCAAGCCTGGACCCCTTTGGCATCATCTGTCTGCTTGCAAATGGGGAGCAATGTGGGGCTGGTCCCACCCCAGAACTCACCATCTACCCAGCCCAGGAGATTGGGGTTCTCCAGGGTGGCCCAGTGGAGCCAAGCAGGACTCAGGGGTACAGTGGCTCCACACTCTGGTTTCCCACACAATGGAGATGGTGTCCAAAGTCGGATGGGAGAAAACACTTCAAGGAGCAGTTTGTGTCTCACAGGTGTGGAAAACCAGAGCATCTCGTGCCAGCTGGAGCCACTGGTTCTGGAGCAAGTGCTGCTGCCTCTTCTGCTGCAAAAGGATGAAGCCCATGAAGTGTAAAATCCACCCCCCTCAAATCATTACCATCACTCAGGGGAAACTGAGGCACGGGTTGGGAAGGTCAGTCATGGAGATAGGGAGAGGCCTCCAGCCTCTTGAACTCTGCCCAGTGCCAGCTCCTGTGGTCCCCACTGTGATGGAAGAACTGCCAGGGATGTAGTGTTGCCCCCTGTGCCAACCACATCCCCCCTTTTCCAGGCTTAAAGATTTCCTCACCTACGAGCAGCCTCTCCCTTCCTCTCACCGGGGCTGTGCAGGCTGGGAGTTGGAGGGAGGCAAGGAAGGGGCATTGGGAGGCCACCCCCAGCCAGCTTCAGTGCTGGTTGCCTGGATCAGGATCTGGGATGGAGGGAGGGAGAAGAGGACCAGGCTCCAGAGCCAGGCTGAAGCGATGTTTCCTGCCAGGCCTGTGGGGCTGCCCCGAGGGAGCTCGGCATGGAGGAGCCTACCCCAGGCTTCTGCAGCCTACAGCAGTAATTAACTGTGGCTTTGGAGAAGACAGGAAATGAGCAGGAGGTCAATTTTCAATTTCCCAGATGTGTACAACCAGTTTCTAGCAGGCAGCCTGAAAACAAATCTCCATCAGTCTAGTTATCGCTTAATTAACATCACCAGCTACAACATGTATTCCCCAGCCCAGCCAGAGCCTGAGCCGGTGCTGGGGCACAGCTGGTGGGAATTCTCTAGCCTGAAATTCCAGCCCTGCTGCCCAACAGGCTGGACACATCCTGCTCAGGCAGGGAAACTGCCTCAGCTTTCTTGGTGTTGCTGGGGGACGGGGAGAGCTGCTGGGATCTTTGCCAGAGCCGGCTGCTTCTGGGGCCGCTTGGCACAGAGGACTGAAAGAAATTTGGTGAAACAGCTGGAGTGTGTTTCCCTTCTGCATAATCTGGAATAAAGAAGAGAAGAGGGCGCTGTGGGTGAGACACTTGCCCGTGCTACCACTCTGCACAAGAGAATAGCATTCTTCCCCTGAGGAAATAGTGCTCCAACTTCCATGAGAGCGTGTGGGTTTGGTAAGTGAAGAGCACTGCCTATTCCAGAGAGAGAGTTTTGGTAAAAATGACAATAAGCATCCTGGAAGTGCCATGGAAAGTGGCCACTGTGCCCAAAGGCACCTTTAACAAGAATCAACCACCAGATCCCAACTACCTCATGAGGTTCGACAAAGCCAAGTACAGGGTCCGGCATCTGGGTCAGGACACCCCCTGTTATCCATACAGGTGAGGAGAGGATGTGCTGAGAAGCAGCTCTGAGGAAAAGGACTTGGGAGCAGTTGTGGATGAAAAGCTGGCCATGAGCCACCAATGTGCATCCACAGCCCAGAAGGCCAACCCCATCCTGGCTGCATCCCAGGGAGTGTGGGCAGCAGATGGAGAGAGGGAATTGTCCCCTCTGCTCTACTCTGGGGACACCTCACCTGCAGTGCTGTGTCTGTCTCTAGAGCCCTCAGCACAAGGACATGGACCTGTTGGAGCAGCTCCAGAGGAGGCCATGGGGATGATCCAAGGGCTGGAGCACCTCTCCTGTGAAGCCAGGCTGGGAGAGTTGGGCTTGTTCAGCCTGGAGAAGAGAAGGCTCTGGGGGACCTTGTATTGTCCTTCCAGCCCCTGAAAGGTGCCTGTAGGAAGCTGGGGAAGAACTGTTCCCAAGGGCATGGAGTGATAGGACGAGGGGTGAGGGTTTTAAACTCAAAAAGGGGAGATTTAGGTTGGGCATTAGGAAAAAAACTTCACTCTGAGGGTGGTGGATCCCTGGCACAGGTTGCCCAGAGAGGTGGTGGAGGCCTCATCCCTGGAGGTACTCAAGGTCAGGTTTGATGGGGCTGTGAGTGACCTGCTCTAGTGAAGATGTCCCTGCTCACTGCAGGGGGTTGGACTAGATGGGCTTTAAAGGTCCCTTCCAACCTTACACATTCTATGATACCAAAGCCTCACCACCCAATGAGTACTGGCCAGTGAAGCAGGACAGGTGGGTGCTGGGGGCTGAATCCGTTGTACCTGGGGCCTTTCCATCCCTGATGCCATGGAGGTCCTGTCCCAGTCGTCCAGATTTGGGCAGCTGGCAGCTGCCCAGTGCTGACCCAGGCTGCCCAGCCCCTGTCCTGGGCTCACAGGGCAGCAGTGTGGACAGCCCAAGGTCCTCTGAGCACAGAGTCAGAAGACTCCATCTCCTCATCATGTGCACCTACACCTATGTGGCGTGCAGAAAATCCACACTATGGTTGCATGGGTGCTGTACTCAGGGTGGTTTGGGGTCTGGGTGCAGCTGAGGGAGGAGCAGGGCTCAGCTGCAGCACTGCTGGGCAGTCTCTGGAGCAGGGCACACCGTGAAGGGAGTGTGAGCATCCAGCAGAGTCCTCCACTCTTATTCCATCCCTCCTCACCACCACATCCCAAAACACCCTCTGAGGGGTGGGAGTGCAGAGAACAGCACTGCCCCATGACCTATCTCTAGCTCTTGGGAAGGGGCCCACTTGGCAAAAATACCTTGGACCAGCTGTCCCAGTGTGCCAGTCAAAAAGTGTGGGGTCATGTCTCCCCCTCAGCCCCTTGTTCCTGCCTCTGCCATGTGGGTTTCATGAGGAACGTGGGCTCCAAGCAAACCCAAATCTCCTGAGTTGGAGAGCCCAGGAGAGGAGTCAAGAGACCAGCTTGAGCAGTGACAGCAGAGAGGCTGGGATGTGGAGACTCCTTCTGGCTGGTGGTAAGACCCACAAGGACTGAGAGGTGTCTTGGATTCACAGTGGGACAATAATGGCCTGCACCCTGAGGGCTCCCTTGCTTTGGGGGGGATTAGAACCACTTGAGGCCTCACACCAGCCTGTCTGCAGAAGGACACTGACCTGAGAAATGCCACATGCCCGTCTGGCCTGAGCCACCCAGGGAGGGTTTGCCTCTCCCTCTGCACCCGAAGGGGGGTGTCTCCACTGAGCTGGCTGGCCACAAACTGTCTGAGAGACAACATGCTGATGAGCAGGCAGTGCTGCAGTCCCCCTTCCCACCCTGGGCACGGTCACAGCCCACGGTGGCAACCCCCCAGGACTATGGGATGGACCCCCTGGAGATGGACCCTGGTGCTGGCTTCAGCTGGCCACCTTCTCCCTGCTTGTCGGTTTACTCCCTGTTGCTGTCTCTGCTCACACACTACTGGCTCCTCACCCTGGTTTGCAAGGAGAGGTGACACTACCCCACCGGGTGACCCAGCCAAGAGGAGCACATCAGCTGGGAGCTGAGTGAAAAAGGGAAGGAGATGAGGTGAAAGAATCCATTTCCATCCTATCATCATCCTGCTTGGCACTTCTCTTCCAAGCACTGTACAAACATTAACTAATTAATCCTCCCAACGCTCCTGGGAGGAAGAGACATATTAACATGACTCTTATTTTAGATGCCTGATAAACACAAGGGATGGATGGGCCAGGAGATACCAGACAGGCAGAACGGGCAGGTCATGCCAGCTACTCTGTTCTTCCTGCTGAATACTGCGGGGTCTGTGAGTCAGGGGATGTGTCCCAGGCAATTAGCTGGTGGACTCACGAGTTGGAGGGTGGACAGAAGCGGAGGAGGTGGAGCAGAGTGGTGAGAGAGCCTAAAACCAGAGCAGAAAGGGAGGAAGAAGATGAACCCTGCTGCCTGCACAGACAGGCACACTGCCATAAAGGCAAATGCTGCAGGATGGGGAGCTCAGCAGCTTCCTTGGAAGAAGGCACAGGCAAGGAGGGGATCTGCAGGAGCAGGACATCACCGCCAGCTGCCCTGGAGAGGAGTGAGGTGGAAGCCAAGGCTGATGTTTTGTCACCAGAAGACTTTCCCTCCTCAGTCTGCGCTGCCTGACCTTCAGTCATCCACCTCTGGAGACTTCCCTTCTCCCCTGGAGAAGTGCACCACCTCAGCAGAGAGATGCTGGTGTGGGCTGAAGCGTACCAGGATGGTGGCACTGCTCAGCAGCGAGCACAGGGTCTCCTTTGGCTGTTCACTGGGAAGAGCCCCTTACCCAGGGAGCGTGTCCCAGGGACACTGGACACCCCCAGCAGCTCCCCCCACAGCAGGAGAGGTCGAGGGGGCAGGTGCAGAGCCAGAAACTGGGAAGAAGTAGTTTTGAGCTGAGCAGCACTTAAATTAATATTTTTTAAGCACCTGGAAGAGGCAAAACAATATTATTTGGGCAGAAGCAAGAGCTTAAATTCCAGCTTTGATGAAATTTGATAAATGTCATAAAATTAGACTGAAATGGAAGGAAACTCTGACACTGCTGAGATATTCTGGAGGAAAATATTGAGATTTTGACTTAAAAACCCCAAACCACAGGATCTGGACCTGCTCAGTTTGGCAGGTGAGTTCCCCAGCACAGCTAAAGAAGCTGAAGCTCCCCCTGCTACATGGAAAAAAAAAGGTTTGTGGTCAAAAAATTCCACTTCTCAGAGCTGTCCTGCCTGGTGCAACACAGGGACATTCTTCAGTCCTTGCCTGAAGCATATGGTGACAGCAAGGGCTGCACGAAGCCCAGGCACCCCCCACCACTGCTGCCTGTGTGGGTGAGACCCTCGAGCTGGAGGTGGCTGCTGGGTGTGAAGGGGCAGCCTGAGGCACGTGGGCAGCTGCTGGGGATGATGAAGAGGGAAGAAGCAGGTGACATGGGTAGAGGAGCTCTACACTGGCTGTGCTCTGGCCAGGCTGGCTCCTGACCAAGGGGAGACCATCCCCATGCTCTGCTGCCCATGTGTGCTGCAGGCAAGGGGCAGGCAGGCAGCGCTGGCCAGTGCTGCATGGCAGAGCTGGGCAGCAAAGGCTGTGGGAGATGCTGCTGGCTGGGCTGGTCCAGGTTGTCCACGTGCTGCACAGCCCATGTGGGCAGACAGGCTGGTGTTGGGTCTTTGGGCTTGAAGAGATGCAGCTTTGCTCCCTGGGACAGCAGCAAGGGTTGGGGGAGCACAGAGTCACCAGGGGAGAATGGGCCAGGCCTCTCCAACATCTATGGCATCTTGGAGAACCTGTCAAGTCCTCAGTGCCTCTCCATGGCTGATGGAGGCTGAGGGGAGCCTCCTGGTCCATCTAGTCCCTTCTGTCACATGTGGCTTCAAGAGTGAGTCCAGTGCCATGTTGTATCAAACACCCTAATTACAGCACAGTAGTTCTAATTGCAATTACCTCTCCTTATTGCTGCAGTCTATTAGTGCTGGTGCATGACCATCCTGGCATGCTATGAATTGAGGGAGCAGTAACACAATGTGGCCTCTGTCCCCAAGGTCTGAAGACCTAGCAAGAGCAGAGGGACCATTCCTGCTTCTACACCTGGCCCTGTGGGACCTGGGATGGAGGAGCCACCTCTCTGCACCTGAAGGAAACCCACAGCCTGGGTTGGGCCGGGGTGTTAATGTGAAGAAGCCATCATATGGCCATGTTTAGCCTCACCTCCTAACCACTACCCTCTGGCAGTCCTCTGCAGTGCCCTTGAGCCACATGGACCAAGCACCTTGGCTGTGTGCTGGTCCTTGTAATTTCTGACCATGACACACTTTATCCTGCCTAGAATGTGATAAATAGATCAAGCGCCTTAAATCTTCCTCTGGAAGGCAACTTCTGCCTGAAATTTCCCAGTGTCCCATCTGAAAGAGGAAGAAATGCAGCTCCTTTTAGCAGTGATTTTGAGAGGACTGGTATGGGTAGGGAGCCATCTCTCCATTCCTGTCACACATTGCAGGGGAGAGATGTAAGGATCTCCTGGGCAAACCAGCCCTGCTTTCCCTGCAGCACCTTCCCACAGTGCTGATTTGTGCTTTCATCTCAATTTTCAGCCTGAACATCTCCAAACATTGCACCATTTCTTGTGTCCTTCAGCTGAACTCTGGCTTTCTTCTTTTCTCTAGAGTTTCCCCAGTAACACATCAGCAGACAGCTGTTGCACCCCCTTCCTTTCAACAGTCCAAACAAGCCTGGCATCCTTGGGATTTGCAGCTTGACTCTGCTCCCTTGGTCTTGCCAGGGTCTTGCATTTAATGTTTCCTCTCCTTTAATCCTGAAGTACTTTCTGAGATCACTCCCATGCTGGGATCCCACTCCCTGTTCCTGCAGTGTGACCTGCTTTCAGTGCTCCTTGCCAGTGGCTGTTAGAAAGGACCTTGGCTGCAATGAGACCTCGGTGCCAAGCGATGCAGATCCATCTGCGGAGCTGCGCCGGGCGTCTGCTGGGGCTGGCAGGGGAGCAGCCCACCCGCTGACACCTGGGCTTGCTCCCTGTTCTCTGTGTCCCACCTCCTGGGTTTCTCCAGCCTCAGTATTTCAGAGGATGACCAGGGGCCTGGGCTCTCCAAAAGTCAAGCCAAGGTCCTACTGTTTTCTCGGAAGTTGAGTTCAGTTGGACCGGTCCAACCGCACCATGGAGAGACACCCCCCCCACCCCCACTGTGCCTGAAATTAGAGCTGCTAAATTTTTAAACACAGCAGCCTGTGTAGGCCAAAAACAGAGATCAGAGGCTCTTCCCACTCGTCTGCCCGCAGGTCTGGGAAGACACAGTCCATCTGCATCTTGCAGTCTCTCTGAGGAGTTCATCTGGGGTTGGCTATGTCCGGTCTGGGGGGCTGGAGAAAACCTGCCACAGAGCAGGCTGTGGTTTTGGGGCAGACCTGGACCCACCTTACATAGACACAGGCACACTTGGTAGCACAAAATGTTTTTCCTGGTCCCTCTGCATACAGATTTCAGCACAATTAGTGGCTGTTCCTCTAAGGGGCCCCGCACCAATCAAGTACTAATTGAAGGATTCAGGTCAGCTACCTCAACGCCTCCTCTTGCCTTTGCCTGTGCTGAGCCAGTGAGATAGCTCAGCTCCTCACCACTCCAACTCAGAGAGGATGAAGAAGGGAGGGAAGTCACTGAATTTGTGGGGTAGATTGCAGCTGACCCCTCTCCCTGCTCCAGGCAGAACTCACCTAAAGTTCAAGAGCCAAAAGATACTCTATCCCTGGGATGGGCCTCCACATGGACAGTTGCACCAAACATGTCATTTGGGGATGACATCAGAATCCCTAGGAAGAAACTCCCTGTTTTTAGGGTATCCACCCTCAGGTACTGGGTCTCTTGGGGATTGCTGTGTCTGGTGAACATTCTACATATGAGCACAGGAAAAGACAACTCCTATCGCCTCGGTGCAGCACCAACAGTCAGTGTAGGGGCACTCCTGACTGGACACTGCTTACCACCTGCTTACACCCTTTATCCCTCCATCAGTCACCCTGGGCCTCCAAGGGCTTTTCCTGGAAGGAGGTGGAGGTGCAGGTGTGGGAGAAAGGGGCTGAGCCGCCGCGGCCTGCTCTCCCCGGGATCCACGCCCAGAGCGGCCTGCAGGAACCCGCTGCACCCGGCCTCCTGCCCCACTGCCTGCCCGCCCGCAGAGGGTGGTCCCAGCTATGCCTTGTCCCCATGTCCTCTGGCACCTGTGCTCTGGCCACCTATTCACAGAGTTGGAGGGGTTGGAAGGGACCTCAGGAGATTGAGTCCATCCCCAGAAGTATTCCCTGCATTCCTGCAAGTGCTGCTTGTTGTGACCCAAGGAAAAGCCACGATGCCCACCTGCTGCTGCCTGCCCCTGAGGCACCCCAGCACCCCGCATCCGTGCTCCCCCAGCGAGCTCCTTACACATGATCAGGTGTGTGATGGGGCAGCCTCAGCCTGTGGCCCCATGGGGAACACCCCTGCACCCCCAGACACAGCCGTGCTGCCAGGGATGGAGAGTGGCAAAGGGCGAAAGGATGGGATGCTGATGCAGCGACACCTTCTACAGCAAGTCTTTTGGGGGGATGCTATAAGGCCATAGTGGGTTTTTTCCTTCCCATTACTCTGCAGAGGGGCACGAAGCTCCCCATGGTCATGTCCCCATGCTACACCCAGCCCTGAGCCTCAGCCAGATGTTGGTGTCCAGGCTTCTGCTCCCAGGAAAGGAGGGAAACGGCCTCAGCTCAGGAGTTGCACCCACCCCATGGCACGGTGTGGAGGGGATGTGTATGGGGAGGGTTTTGGAGAGGTGGGGGGAACAGCAAAAGGCTGGGCTTAAGCTGCAGTGGTGGAATTCACCACTCTGTGTGTGCAACAGGTGCAGGCCCTGCGAAGACACGGGGAGGCCACCCAGGAGTGTGGAGCAGAGCGGCTCAAAATAGGCTGGCAGTAAAAAAGGAGTAACAAGGGCAGAAGCAAAGTCACAGAGACATTGGCTCTGTGACTCACACTCAACTGAGAAAACAAGATGGGCCAAGGGCCGAGAAGGACCAGCCCTGAAGGGACTTGCCTTGGCTCCAGGCAGGGACCTCCATGCACCAGGGCTGGCTGCTGGGGGAACAGCGCTGGGGGGCTGGCTCTCCTTGCTAGGTTTGGCTGGAGAAGACCCCCCTGGGGCTGGACACCAGTGCCACCAGCCAGTACAGAAGGAGACCTGGCCTTACAGAGCAGAGGGCAGGATGTCCTCTGAGGAAGCTCCACCAGCCCAGCGCCTGCTCTGCTGCCTTCCCCAATACCCACTGCCCGGCTAATGGCAGCAGCCCCCACACACGTGGGTCCCCACTCCCAGCTGCCCCACACACCCAAGGGGTCAGCTGCCACCCATCCTGGCACCCACACTTGTCCCGGTGCTGCCCCAGCACCCCTGGGGCTGGACAGAGGATGCCGGCAGGACCTGTCCAGTGTTCAGCAACACACATCACCCAGCCAGAGCTGCACGTACCTGGGGGGTCTACCAAGGCCTCCTGCTCTTCCTCCTCACCGGCCGCAGCCCTCCCGCTCCCCTCAGCAGCTCGGCGGTTGCTACGGAAGGACCGTTGCCAGGAGATGAGGCGCTGGATCCGCTGGATCCCCGCAGCGGGCATCCCGCCCAGCCCCACTGGCCGGCGGCAAGGACAGGGCTGGCAGCCCCCACCCCAGCGCTGCCCTGGCAGCAGCTGGCTCACGGGCATCAGCCAGTGTGGCAGGAGCGGGCAGGAGCGAGTGCCGCCCCGTGCAGAGCCTGCGAGCACACGCCGGCAACACCCAGAGGGAGATGGAGATGGGAGCCATGCCCAGGGCTGGCCAAGCCCCCCCATAGCACCATTTGCTGGGGGTCAGGGACACAGCCCCTCTCGGCCACAGGCACACGTGTCACAGCTGTGTGACACCCTCCTTGCCTAAACCGGAGCAGGTCTCCCAGCAGCTCTGCAGGGCGGTGTTTTGGGAAGGCATCCCGCCAGAGCTCTGCCTGGAGCGGTGCCTGAGCTGCCTGCAGCCCTGCTCCAGGAAAGCTCACCCCTTGCTCTGAGCAGAGCGCCTTTCGGGCTGCACTGATGCTTGCTTGGGAATGGGTGCTGCCCCTGCACCCCTGGGGCTGGACGGAGGATGCCAGCAGGACCTCTCCAGTGTCCAGCAACAAACAGTCCGGCTCTGCCCTTGGACAGTCCTGGGAAAAACCCCAGTGCAAGTACAGGGAGGAGCCCGAGGAGGGAGAAGAAAACCTGATCCTGCTTGCTCCCCCCTGGGTCCCAGTCCCCCACCACGAGGTTAGACCTTAACTGGGGTCTGGTGCAGCTGGGTGTACCCCAGCGGGTGCTGAGAGGGGAAAGAGAAGGGTTCCCATGGGCAGGGGTGGCTGGGCAGCTGGGGCACAGGCAGCTCGCTGCCCGGTGATACACAGCGTGCCTTCTGGCAGCCCGAGAGGCTCCTTCCCAAACCAGCATGTGATGAGATCTTAAATCCTGACTGTTTCTAAAGAAAAATCCAAGCAGGAAGGACATCTCCCACCGACTGCAAGCAAACCGGCTCCAGGCGCCCAAGGCCCTTTCAAGGCAGCTGTGGGCTCTCCTTCCTCTCTAACAGGTCACTTGATCCCATTCCTGTTTCCTAGTACAAAGCAGAGCCCTGTGTGTGTGAGCAGGCTGTGCTGCAGCCACAGTCCCCAGCCACCAGCCAGACCCATACTGAGACCTGCCTGTGCCCCTTGGTGCGAGGCACGGCCCTGGGAAGGGGGCTGTGCAGCAGCTGCCCTCTGCTCACACCCCAGCCACGTTCCTTTTTCAAGGGTAGATAGGAAAATGAGACCCTTCCCCGGAGAAGCCTGTGGTTCAGAGGTCTCCACCAAGGACTTTGGGTGGCTGAAGTCACCCAGATGCTCTGCTCAGCTCAGCACCCTGCTCCAGGTGCCTGTCTGGCAGCAAACAGCTGTGCCTCTTGCAAACAGCTCAGAACAACTGTCTTCTCTTCGCAGAGGGGGAAACTGAGGCCCAGCAGCACACCCAGACCCGCCTTGCCGAGCTGCAACTAGGTGTCCGACTCGGCAGCTCTCTCACGGCCCTGGTCTGGTTGAGTAATTCAACTGCTGCCCCAGAAAGCCAGGGGACCGCTTCAGTCTGTTGCATGGCAAGAAACAAACTCTACTGGAATGTAATCCCACCGTGCAGCTGTGGGGTGTGCTCAGTCTGGGCCTGTGAGCCCCGTGTTGTGTCCCCAGCAGGCCCCCAGAGCTGCTTGTCTGCAGCTCACGATGGAGTGGGGAGGAGAGAAGCTCTGGACAGCTGAGGAAAGCCCATGTCCAGCCACAGAGAAGGATCCGAGTGCTACCCACACCTCCAGAGTGACCTGGGGAGGGGGTGGTGGCAGATCTGTGAGCCCCTGCTTTGGGAACACCCCAGCCTGGGACTGGCACTGGTCTCCAGCCGTGACACAGCAGCCCCACACTTTCTGGTGACCCCAGCCTTCCTAAAGGAAGGAAGGTTTAGATTAGGTATTAGGGGGAAGTTCTTTCCAGAGAGAGTGGTGAGGGGCTGGAACAGGCTGCCCAGAGAGGGGGTGGATGCCCCATCCCTGGGGGTGTCCAAGGCCAGGTTGGATGGGGCCCTGGGCAACCTTGTGTAGCTCCAGGCCTGGAGGTTGGTGTCCCTGCCTGTGGCAGGGGGTTGGAGCTCTGTGATCCTTGGGGTCCCTTCCAACCCAGACCAGTCTGGGATTCTATGATTCTATGCTGGCAGTGAGCCTGGCACCCTGCTCTGGTTTGGAGAGCGGGGACAGGCTCCCACCAGGTACAGCTGGAGCAGCTCCAGCAGGAAAACCATCACTCTGGGCTGCAGATGGCACAAATGCCTCGACAAGGACTGCATCTGACACGGTCGCCCTTCAGCTTTAAACATCTCCTTCTGGGTCATTTATTTCCCTGTTTCTGAGACATAAAACTGGACAGGACAGGCGGGCAGCTGCGCTGGGCTCGGGTACCCCGCGGACATCTGTGAACAGGGCCAGTGCAGCTACCACCAGCTGACTCCCTGCATGAACATCACATCTCCCAGTACCAGCTCCCCAGGGGTTAACACCCTGCAAAAGCCAACGAGCCAGTGGGATGAGCATGGCAGCTCATGGGCAATCCAGCAGGACTTTTCTCCACCAGTGGGTGAAGGAGGCCTGGCTGAGCTGAAGCTTGGAGAGATGCAGGAGAGACTGTGGCTCTCCTGCCAGGCACACAGCTCCATGTGGGGCAGCCTCTCTCCAAACCCTGCAGCCCTGATGATGGCAGCCCCAGGAACAGGCTGCAGCAAGGAGACCATCAAGGGAAATACATGTAAGCCCTCGTACCCAGCCTGTCTCAGGTGTTGGGTGAGATGATCCCTCTTTGGGAGCTCGGGCATAGTCTTGGCAGAGCAACTTCTGTGAGCAGTGGCCTGTGGCTCAGCTGCGTCCCCTCAGGTGGGTGGCAGAAGGGCTCCCTGCCTTTAAGCATCCTGTGCCCATCCCAAGCTCCCAGGACATCAAGGTCTCAGGAGCTGTCTTCCACTCAGGCAAATCTGCCCCTGGTGCCTGGGGGCTCAGACTTTCCCCAGAAGTGAGCTTCTGACATCCCTTTCCTCAGATGCAGGGCATCTGCTCCTGAGCACAACGCCAGCACAAACCACATGCCTACAAACCTGACATTGATCTTTCTGAGCCAGGAGATCAGCCAGGTATTAAGTGAGGGCTTCAGCCAAACCCCGGAGTAGCTCCAGCAGCATGTAATATTCATGGAGAGCTCTGGACACACACACTGCCTGGGTCCCAAAGCAGCGCAGATGCCAGGGCAGAGAGGGATTATCGGCTGCAATCCTGGGCTTCCTGTGCACAGGGCAGGGATAGCACAGACCTGAGACATGAACTCCTCCAAGGAGAAGGAGACTATAAACTGCCAAAGCCCTTTCACCCCAAATTTACAGCAGATGTGTCTGAAATCCCACCCGACACCTGCCTGCAGAGCCGGGATTCGCAGCTGCAGTTCACACGCCCGCTCCATACACCGATCAATCCTCGAGTCCCCTCTGCGCCGCTGCCGCCAGAGCTCCTCACCCCCTTCCTCAGGAAAACAAACATGGAAAAAAAAAAACCCAAATGACAGCAATTACCTTTACTCCCTGAAAATCTTGGTTGACAAAGCCAAGCCTGCTGCTGCCATGGGCCATGGGGCAACTGCCCCATGTCCCTGTGGCCTTGAGCCTGCTTCAGCTCAGCTGGGATCCCACCCTGGTGTGGGGCTGTTTTGGCTCCCACCCTGAGGTGGGGGGTGTGAAGCCGGTGTGGGGCCATTTTGCCACTCAGCAGTTTACACTGAGCTCACAGGAGCCCCTCTGGGTCTTGGTGAGCTGCCCAGCTTCCCCCCACCCTGAACGGAGCCGGGAGCCTCTCAGCTGGCCCAGGCTGCACGTGCTGCAGCATCACTTTGCACTTCAGCAGGAAATTTCCAAAGCTTTTCCCCTGGCACAGAGTTCAGTGGCCAATTTATTCCTTCCCAGGCACACCCAACGCCTGGGCAGCTCGGGCAGATGTCTCAGCTCACGGCATTCAGCCTGAGCTTCCCACGCCGCAGCTCCACGAGCCACGGGCTTACGTGAAAACCCAGCTTGCTTCCCTGTATTTTAAGCAGCAGAGCTCTGCCCTCCTGATTGCAGCAGTGTGATGGCACGCCAAGGAGCTTGAGAAATCAGAATGAAGCAAATAAATCTCAGCATGGGGTGTTTCCAAAATCTTCCATCTCCGGCTTTCTCGAAAGCCACACGTGACACCTGAGCATCCAGCATTGATTGTCCCGGTCTCCCGTGTATGGAAACACGAGGTGTTTATAAAACCACTTCAGTACCTCTCTGCAGAGCTCCTTCTGATGTCTTACAGAGGGCAGGAAACCCAGGGCCATGGGCTGAGTGGTGTCAGTGGGGATGAAGGAAGCCAGGGCTAACAAGTACCTGTGGGGCTGATCCCTGGGGAATTATGGGGGGAGGGCTGGGGGCTCCCTCCACTCTTTCAGAGGTGCCTCTCACCACTGAGAAAATGGAGAGAGCTATGGGCAAGTTAGGTGGGTCAGCCCTGACCTGGATGTCCTCAGGGTTGGATCCCACTGGTGGGAAGGTGGCCTTCACCCTGGGCAGCAGTTGCCATTGGCACCCCTCCTGCAGCTCCCCAGACACTCCTGTCCACGCACATGCCTGTGCCCCTGCTCCCTGTGGCCTCTTGCAAAGCCCAGTCACTCTCACAGGTGGTGAGGTCAGATGTTAGACCAGGGTTTCCAGGCTACAGGACTGCCTCTCCCCTCCCAGCACACATGCCCCATGGGCTCTGGGGACACGTGGGTAGTGGTGTGGGCTGCTCTGTGACCCTCTCTCATGCCAGAAGGTTAGCTGCTTCCCTCACCTCGGCACCAGCTGCTGTCCTGTGTGCGGGTCTGCATGGGCTCTGTGCCCCCTGCCCAGAGGAGGGGCTGGCCTCTCCCCATGTGAGCAGTGTAGGAGGGGACACAGTTGTCTGCCAGGACTCTATCCCCAGGGGCTGCCTGCATCCCACCAAGGTGGAGCCGGGGGAACACCGGAGCAGAGCTGGTGGCACGACTGGTCACCCTGTAGGTGCTGGTACCTCTCACTGTGTACCACCCAGTGCTCTGGATGACGTGGATACTGCAAGGTCAGGTCTTCTTCCAGGGATGCTTCCGGGCTCGGGCTCCAGAGGGCCCCCCCAAAACCCACTTCAGCCTTTTGGTGCCTCCATTCCAGATCTGTAAAGCCAGGCTCATGGCATTTCCTCTGCCTGTCTTACCAGGACAGGTCCTAAGCCACCGTGGGCTGGAAAAGTCTCCACATGTGGGTTTGCATCTGGCTTTCATGGTGGGACCTTGGGCTCAGAGACTAATGTGACCTCTTGTGCTGTGTCTAGCAAGGGGAAGCATTGTGCTGTGGGTTCCCCTGCCCAGGGATGGGGGGCAGGGCTCACACAGCACACTCCCACCTCATTCCACATCGTGCCCCTGTGTAATGAGCGCGGTGGTCTCAGCTCGGGCATTCGCAGACACCAATTTATCCCATCCTGTTACTTGCCAACAGGCGCATTGCCAAGGGGTCAGGACAGGTCACAAACAACCCTCAAAGCCAGGGCTGCTATGGTGCTTGTGTGCTCACACATATTTCCTCTGTACAGAAGCACAACACCTCGGATGAGAGTTATGCTCACCTAAAGCTGCGACGAGCATCTTTCTCTCACACTTCCCCTGCTGCTTCCCTGAGGATGGCTGCATAAGGACCATGCAAACAAACAGAGAGTGACCAGAGGAAATGAGGCAGTGCTGACCTCAGCTAACCCTCAGGCATCCCATAATCATCATGGCTGAGCAATCACACCTTTGCCGCTGTGGCAGTTCCCCCACGGGGGTTCAGCAGCAGCAACTCCAGAGGGGTGTCCATGCCAAAGGGATGCTTCTGCTGCACAAAGAGCTTCCTGGGGCTCCCGGGGGAACTATTGGAGTTGAACCAGGGAATTTTGGAATTGCACAATAGGATGGTATGGAGAAGGGTCAGAGGTGGGGAAAGGGAAGGATCTGGGTAGAACAGGGTGGAACGAGCACGCAGTGTGTCTTGCCTTCTTATCTCCCTGTGCGGTGCATCCCTGTGTGATGCAGATCCTCCAGTGAGCTCCAACCCAGACCTTGCCAGTGGGTACAGTTGGCAGTGCTGGAGTCACATCCTGGAGAGACTTGGGCTTGGGGAGGTGGATACCAAGGGCTTTTACCCTGCAGGTTTTTTCCCCTGTGGTGAGCCTCTGGACTAGGATGGGGCTGTTCACGCTACCTGTATCTTGCCCACACAAGCATTGCCCTCCTACCTGCACTGCTCCACTACTGCGTCAGCAGGGTGTGTGCCCAACGGGGTCTGGCTCAGCCTTGCTGCTGGCAGGACCTGGCAACAGTGGGATGAAGATTTTCCTTATCTCAACCAAATCCCTAGGACCTTCAGTTCATGGGACTGAACTACCCTGAACAGTCCTGGCCAAGGACATCCCCAGAAATAACATCTGGGACAGGACAGCCTGAGAATCCTATTAATTGCTCAGTTGCTCTGTGGGTCGTTTGCTGGCTGTACCTGAATGAGTACAGCTCAGGAGCATCGCTGTCAAGGTTGCAGCCTAACAGTCCTGGGCATGTGCCTGGGAGGCAGCTTTTTGGCACCCAGAGCTATGTGTTAATAGTGAGGTGATAATATATTGAGCCCTACCTAGATCTGTGAAACTATTTCTCATCGTGGCATCTTGTGCTGCTGGCCAGTGAGTGCAGTGTGCTGTCAGGCAGGAGGAGCTGACTTATTGTCAGAACCACCTCCAGGGACAAGACACCATCAGAATGCCACAGAGCACCAGCTAAAATGGCTTCTGAAAGTCTCCACTTGCGCTGTCCCCGTAGGAGCTGGCACGGCCACCCCACCGCGCCCGAGTAGCTCAGAACCCTTGAAGGATCTTTCTTCCTCTGCTCTTCCATGGGCAGGGATGCTCCACCCTCACTTTAAACAGGGTGAGGAGCATTTGGCTCGTTCAAGAGTCTGTGAGAAGCACGTGATGGACTTGGGAGGGCAAATTCATGCCCCATACCCAAGTCTGGCCCCTCATCCAGCCGGTGGGGATGCTCTGTGTCCCACTGGTGTGGCTGGGGGCATGGACAGTGGCAGTGTTGCTCCACACCCATACTCTTGCATCAGCCAAGTGCTCATACAGCACAACTCTCAGCTGAGCTCTGAACAGCTCTTTGTGTGCCTGGCATGAGGAGCCAGAGCGCTTCTCCTGCACAGGCTGCGGCAAGACGAGGAGGTCACACTGCCAGTCCTGTGCCCTGGTGCTGTGTCCCACAGGCAGACACTGCATGCCCGAGCTGCAGAGGTGGCACAGCCAGCCAGCACTGGTGCTCAGAGGGTCTCCAGAGGGGCTCCTGCCTACGTGTGAAGGAGCAGAGTGAGGGTGAAAGGACATTGCACATGGCTGGCAGCTGCCTCAGCCACCACCCGCTCTGCAGCAGTCCTGAGCGGGCTTTCCCCAAGAGCCCCTTTGATGCACAGATCTCAAAGTGCTTCTGACAGAAGCAGGATGTCCCAGAATGGTCATGATGATGGCTTGCTGTTTGCTCTTTCCAGACCCACTGTAGCCTGGGCTGAAAACTCTCACACTGTGCTCAGTAAAGGCAGGTGGGAGATGCTGGCGTTACTCTGGCTGTGGCACTTCTCAGTGCTCTGGGGAACAGTGGTTGGCAGAGATTGATCAGCAAAAACACCCTCTGCACAGTGAGTGAGCACCAGAGCTGCCCTGCTCATACTACCTGGGGACATGTGAGCTCTGTCTCCAGAGCCTGCCCTCCACCCCATGGCTGCATCCCACTCTGAAAGCATCGCTCTGCCCACTGGAAGGCAGGTTAGGAACTGGGGTTTTGCCACCAAGGGGATAAAATAGCTTTTTGGCAGAGAGGTCACATGCTCACCAAAGCTGCCTGGTCTCCTCTGCCTCAGAGAGGGATGAACCAGGCAGGGGGAGGAAAGATGCCGGGCAGTGTTGTGATGTTTGCCCTGCCAGCTGCCTTGGCTTCCCATCCTGTGATCACCTAGGAAGAGCTGCTAATGTCATGCTTGGCCAAAAAGGGAGTCAGAATCACAAGAAAGACTGTGGAAGAGTGCAAGGGGCAGGCACACTGCTGCTCATTCTTCTCCTTCTGCTTCCCTGGGCAGCAGCAGTGCAGCAGCAGCAAGTCCTCCCAGCTTTGAAGGTCTCTGCTGGAGGCCACCAAGATTCCACATCAGCTGAAGGGTTTTTTGAGGACACTGATTCTGGAAATGGAGACAGTCAAGTCATGGGACCAGGGAGGTTAAACCCAGTGGAAGCCCATCAGCATCTTTCCTGGACAGGGAGCACTGAATCCCTCCATGAGCCTGGCTTCACGAGGCTGGCTGGGAGCCTCTGTGGCCCCTGCTCAGGCTCTCCTCTGCTCCAGAGACACCCTGGTGCCAGAGATAACTTTGCAAGCTGGTGGGACTTGCATAAACAGCATCCTCTGGGGTTGGTGTAACCATGACACAGGAGCTACTGGAACCCCGATTAGTACATTAAACCTCCCCTGGCTTTGCGGTCTCTCTGCAGGGTGCAGCAGAGAGGCAGCAGACCAGTGACCACCCAGGCTCTGAGCTCTGGTGCCTACAAAGCCTCTGCCTTCCTGGGGAAGTGAAGGTGCTCAGCATCCCTCAGAACCTCCCGTGGTTGACCAACTGCCCAGACTGGGGTCAGGGTTTGAATCTGCATGTCTGGTCCTCGAAGGCAGAGGCACGACTGCCCCTGCAGTGGTACCTCCCTGTAGGATGGGGCACTGAGGGCGAAGCTGCCTCTTCTGCATGTGCCACAGCAGAACAGGCAGGAGGCTGAATGCTCTGAGGACAGGAGAAATTTGGGTCTGTGAGAATAAACACACACACACACACACCCCCAAACAACAAAGCCCTGAGCCTCCAGACCTCTTCAGGTTTCCTACCTTCGGCAGATAATCCCAGAGGAAAGGTGGCACGAGCCTAAACAAGGTTTAATTTGCTGTTGACAATCCAGCAGGTAATTACATTACCAGGTACCTGGCTTTTCATTAAGGCCCCATGCAGATGGTACTTTTCTCCAGCTGACATAAACGTGCTCGTTTGTCTTCATCAAAGCAGCGTGCACACTCCCTGCCGCCTCCCCAGCCACCCGGCCCCGCGCCCCTTCACAAAGCCACCAGTGCTGGTGCCTTGTTCCCCCAGACAAGCACATGGACCCAGGAAAGAGGTCCTCTGCAGTCACAGCCATCAGCCTTGTCCCCGTCACTGGCCTAGCCCTGACATTGTCCCCAGTGCTGCCACCATCCCTGCTATCAGCCTCAGCTCGCCCATCACCCCCCAGCTTTGCCGCCAGCCTCTCCAGCGTGGGCACCATGGGCCAGGCAGGTCATTGTGCCTCCCTGCAGACAGGGCCAGTTCACCCACCCAGTGAGGGAGCCTGTTTGAGGAGGGGTCACGATGCCCTCCCCAGCACCAGTGATGGCCCTCAGCCCAGTGCCCAGCCAGCCTCACACTGCCCACCCATCCCTTGTCCCTGCCAGGGCTGGGGACATGGCCTGGCTCAGCACGGCCCTGGCTGCTCACTGCCCTCCGAACAGAGCAGCTGGCTCAGGCCATGTGGCTTGTTTGCAAGGGCATGGAGTGATAGGACGAGTGGCAATGGTTTTAAACTCGAGCAGGGCAGGTTTAGATCAGACATGAGGAAGAAGTTCTTCCCTCTGAGGTGATTACAGGCCTCTGGAGGCCCCATCCCTGGAGACATGGAAGGTCAGGCTTGATGGAGCTTGCTCACTGCAGGGTGGGACTAGATGGGCTTTAAAGGTCCCTTCCCACCTAATGGGTTCGATGTGTCAATGATTGTTCTGCTCCTGAGGTCCCATCCTGCTGTGGCATGGGGTGGTCTCCAGCACATACCAGGCCAGCTGGTAGGAGAGAGATGCAGCTGATCCCTTGGCCTCATGTGAGAAACAAGGCACCAGCATCCTAAAGAGTACAGGCAGCATGAGGGGATGGCAGCAGAGATCTCCAGCTGAGATGTGTGTGTCCTGGACAAGGTGGCATTTCTTCCCTTTGCCATCATTTAACCTACTGCCTGGAGGGGTTGTGCAGAGGAGTGGGGACACAGCAGCACAGAGGCCTGTGATGTGTGGGCTGCAGCGTGCCTGCTGCTTGCTTGGCAAGGGAGAGCAGAGGGGCAGAGCTTCATGGACCACACAGTCTTCCCTCAGTCCCTCTGAGCAGTCATTCATGAATGCTCAGATGCAATGGGAGCATGTGCAACTCACTGGCACCCTGCTGTGCCACCGCCCTGCAGCAGTGAGCCCCAGTCCCTCCTCTCCCTCCACCCAGCAAGGGCTGGGACCCTGATCCCAGTGCTGCCAGTCCCGCTCTGGGCTCTGCAAGACCTGTGAGGGAGACAGCACAGGGGATGCTCTGCCCTGTGTGGGCAGCACGGCTGGAGCACCGCGCTGATCCCCGCTCCTCACACAGGGACCGTCAGCAGCACTGTCAGCTCGGTTTTCATGCCGGTGTGGTGGATGTCACTGCTGCTGTTGTGCTGCCACAGGAGCCCCAGTCCTGGCCCAGCTGCTGCTGTTCACCATGCTCCTGGGTGCTGATGCTCACAGAGCCGCCTCAGCAGGGCATGGAGGGATCAAACATCCCTCCAGCCATCTCCATCTCACACCCTCCTGTGGCTGCGGGTTTGGGCACCAGCACAAATTTTCCCCAAGTTCATGATTCCTTTTGAAGTCCCACTTAGGTCCTGAGACAGCCCTCTCCTTGTTACCCCCAGTTTGCTTCATTGCTGGGCACGGGGGGCCCAAATCAGTGGTGCTGAGCTGCCCGTGGGGTTCAGTGGGGCCTGCCTTTTCTTGGAGCACAAACAAGGGCTCACTTCAAGGTGTTCTCCTGACTATTCCTGCTCACCTCCAGCTCCTTTATCATGATGTCTCCAATCTCCTGGAAGCTGGAGCTGTGCTTTGACCTTCAGCCTTAGGAAATCAAGCTGTTGGGCTCACAGAGCTGCATGGTTTTCCTAGACATCTTCTACTGGGGACCTATGTTGGGAGGTGCAAGGCTAAGTAGATGAATATTGAGAAGACCCTCCAGATGCCATGACAGATGTCCTTCAGGACAGTCTGACTCCCTGATGCAACTGGGTGGGCAGTGGGGGAGATGTACAGCTAGGCCTGTAGATGAACTCCTGGAGCCCTGCTTCCAGGGAGGCATGTTTTCTGCTTCACCTCTGCCTCCTATGCCCAGCACCCTCCTTCCTGCAACACACCTTCTCCTCTGCCTGCTGAAGCGCAGGGCTGGCTGCAGTGCAGGCTGCCCTGCAGCAGTGCTGGCACGCTCTGCAAACACCACTGCTCCCACCAGCCACCCCCTTCTCCCCTCTCCAACTCAGCAGTGTGCTTGCCTGCATGATCAAAGACTTCAGCCTTGGATTTGGCAGAACTTGGCCAAAAAGTCTGGAGTGGGTTCAAGCCCTCTGGGAGCAGCATGGGAACACAATGCACACTAGAGTGGAGATTTTGGCAGCTGGGAGAGGGACAATCCATACCCCTGAATCATAGAATCATAGAATGGCATGGGTTGGAAGGGACCCCAAGGATCACAGAGCTCCAACCCCCCTGCCACAGGCAGGGACACCAACCTCAGGCCTGGAGCTACACAAGGTTGCCCAGGGCCCCATCCAACCTGGCCTTGAACACCCCCAGGGATGGGGCACCCACCCCCTCTCTGGGCAGCCTGTTCCAGCCCCTCACCACTCTCTCTGGAAAGAACTTCCCCCTAATATCTCATCCAACCCTTCCCTCCTTCAGCTTCACTCCATCCCCCTTGTCCTGCCAGTCTCTGCCCTTTAACAAGCTGATTCCCCTCCTGTTCCTCTGCTCCCTTCAGGGACTGGAAGGCTGCAATGAGGTCTCCCCACAGCCTTCTCTTCTCCAGGCTGAACCAGCCCAGCTCCCTCAGCCTCTCTCCGTAGGGGAGCTGCTCCAGCCCTCTGATCATCTCCCTGGCTCCTCTGACCCCTCTCCAACAGCCCCACATCTTCCTTGTATTGGGGGCCCCAGGTCTGGACACAGGACTCCAGCTGGGGCCTGAAGATGGCACACATGATGTGCTCCCTGAATCAAGATCACACCTTGCAGGCACTTGTGTCTGGGACTGCATCACTCCACTGACTCCCAGCAGTAGCAGCACAAGGGCCTGTGTAGGGAAGGGTGCTCACACCCGTCCTGTGTGAGCTGAGGGACTGCTGGGGGGCCGGGTCCTCAGGCACTGTGAGACCTGCAGAAGACACTGACGTGCTCACTTGCTTCCTGAGAGGCAGCTGCACGCGCTCTGAGCTGCCCCATCGATCTTGTCAGAGGAGCAGGCACGGTGTGCAGGCTGGCAGGGCTCTGCTGGGCCAGGGACAGCCTTCCAGGACGTGCCTGCCCTGGGTGGTAGCCTGTGTGCCACTGCAGGTGAAGGGGACAGGTTCTGTCTCCATCCGAGGGAAACAAAGACCTCAGAAGGACCTTCTGAGCCTAAAAGCCATTGGCACAGCACCATGACCCCTGGGGCCAGCCTGCCTGCTGGGGCTGGAGCCAGGGCACTCCGTGGGTGCGTTACTCACACCGCTCTCTTCCTAACAGCTTGATTAACTGCTACTAAGAGCTTCATTAATAAAAGGTTTTCTAATAAATATTGGCTGTGATCTGTATGTGCCCCAGCTCAATCCCCAGCCTGGGCAGAGGGAGCCCACAGCACTGGCAGGACGAGGCAGGGCCAGCTCCCAGTGGGGCTTCTCTGTCCTACCACTGGCTGGTGGAAGTGGGACAAGCTTTGCACCGTGCAGGCAAGGACTGCTGGCCCTGGTCTCCAGCACTCCTGGCCCAGTTTAGTTTCTTTATCACTCAGTCTCAGTCCTCAGGGCAAAGCCAGATCAAGTCAGGATTCCCCTGGGGGCAAAACATCCCAGAGCACACACACCCCCTTCCCCTGCACATCCCATGGCACATCCCATAGCAACATCCCACACCACATCCCACAGCAAAATCCCACAGCAACATCCCACAGCACATCCTATAGCACATCCCACAGCACATCCCACACCACATGGCCTGGCATATCCCACAGCACATCCCATGGCTCATCCCACAGCATATCCCATGTAGCAGCCAGAAGGGAGGTCAGGGAACCACTGGTGAATCATTCCCACAGTGTGAGAAAGCTGCTCTGGGAGTCTCCTGAAGCAAGAGTGATGACGACAGTTCCCCTGGGCTGCGGTGGGGCTCTTTGCTGAGGCTCCAGCCCCTGCAGACAGCTGTCAGCTCCAGCTCACTGCTTGGCTGCCTTGGCACTGTGTCCAACTGCAGGCTTGAGGGTCTTGCCTGCTGAGCCATCCCCAGGATGCCGTATTGCTCCTGCCAGCTCCATGGGTCAGTGTGTTCAGAGTCACCTCCGTGAGATGTGCCTGGGCAGGATGGAGCTGAGAAGGTGTGTGCTCTGCAGCTTCAGCGCCAGAGGTGCCACAGGCTTGCAGACCCCTGATCCTGTACCAGGAGCAGCTCCAGGGACATCTGCTGACATTCAGATCCACAAAGTCTAAATTTGTGCAGTCTGCAGCAGGGAGCTCAGAGACTTCAATTGACTTTTACAGATGGGAGGAAAAAACACCCCTGATTTAACTGTAGCCTTCCCCCATTCCCAGCAGTGACCCACCCACCCACTGCTCCTTGGCTACAAACATGCCTTTTCCCCATGACCCACCTGGCTGGCCCAAAACATACCCCCTGGTTGTCCCATGAAGAGCCAGCCTCCCAGCCCAGTGTGGGGAGAAGGGAACGTGGCAGTGGGTGCCAGGTCAGGGAGCAGGGCTGGGGTGCAGAGCGGTGTGGGGCAGAAGAGGGCTGCTTCACCAGCCAGGCAGCACAGGGTGCTACAGTAGCTACTGGAAGGACCTAAAAATAACTCCTGCTCCTGTCCCCCAGTGCACTCCCACACCTTGTCCTAGCGCCAGACCTGCTAATTGCTCAACAATCACAGTGGCTGTGAAGAGGAGTCGCAGACAGGTGTAAATACCCAGCAGTGAAGGTTAAGCAGCCTGGAGGCTCTCAGAGGAAGCTGGTGTGTCTTGGAATCACAGAACCATTTACGTTGGAAAAGACCTTTAAGATCATCGAGTCCATTAACCCACCACTGCCAAGGCCACACTAAACCCTGTCCTTGAGCACAAAGTGCCTCCACTACTTCCCTAGGCAGCCCCTTCCAGTGCTTGACAAGCCTTTTGGGGAAGAAATCATTCCTAACAGCCAATGTGAACCTCTCCTGGTACAACTTGAGGCCATTTCCTCTCACGTCACTTGTTATTTGGCAGAGACCAACCCCCACCTCACTACCCCCCCCTTCCAGGGAGTTGCAGAGCAATCAGGTCTCCCCTCAGCCTCCTCTTCCCCAGACTAAACCCCCCAGTTCCCTCAGCTGCGCCACATCAGACCTGAGCTCCAGCCCCTTCCCCACTCCACTGCCCTTCTCTGGACACCTCCAGCACCTCACTGTCCTTCTGGTAGTGAGGGGCCCAAACCTGAACCCAGCACTCGAGGGGCAGCCTCACCAGTGCCCAGGACAGGGGATGGTCACTGCCCTGGCCCTGCTGCTCACACCATTGCTGACACCAGCCAGGATGCTCTTGGCCTTCTTGGCACCTGGGCACACTGCTGGCTCATGTTGAGCCATTGATCAGCAACCCCAAGTCCTTTTCCACCAGCCAGCTTTCCAGGCGCTCTGCCTGTAGCAGTGCATGGGGTTGCACGTCTTGTTTGTGAAGAAATGCCAGGGACCTGCCCCTACAAGGCTCAATCTCCACAAGCTGCTGCTGTTAAGGATTTGATAACACTCATAGCAAGAGCTAGTGAGACCCCCAGGTATCCCCAGCCCAGCCTTTTGGTGCCATTAGCCTCCTCTGTTCAGCCATGGCCATCCTTCCTGCTCAGCCTGAGGGGTAAGAGAAGCTGCAGCTTTGCTCAGTCCCCAGCTTTATCTTCCTCTGAAGACCCCCAGCTAATGGCACTTGTCCTCAGGCTCTTTGCAGTAGCCCCCCACCCCCGGTGAGCTTCAGGAAGCCATCGCCTATGAGCACCACTGGGCAAGCCTTGCTTTGTGCTAGCAGGAGGGCAGGGGCCAGCTGTCTCTGGAGCCAGCTCATCCCATGGACCCAGGTCCCAGTCACACTCCATCCCCAGCCCCCTGGGTGGCTGGAGGCCAGGCACAGACACGGGTCGGGTCTCTTGGCACTGACCGTGGTGCAGACAGCGTGTGCTGCAGGGATCGCTTGTGCCTCTGTTGTAGGTAACTGAGTAGTATGATAGGACACAGCTAATCAACACCTGCTGCCACAGCTCAGGCAAGGTGTGATTTTTGTCTTGCTGTACATGGGGAGGAATTTCATTCCAGGGGATTTCTCACAGGGGTTTTCCCTCCTCAGGTCTCCTGCACAAACCCGCCCAGCAATCACGTCAGTGAGACCCAGAATTCTTCCTAAACCTTCACCCTGGGCTGTGCATACATCAGCTGCAGCAAAGGAAATGGTTAATAAGGTGAAAGGAGACACTGTAGCTTGTGCTTTCTGGCAGTGTTTCACCCCAAAAGACAATGAAGGACAAGAACATCACCTGTAAGCTCTTGGGAGGATACACAACTAGTAAACAGTAAAGGAAACAGTCACCTCTGACCTTCATGAGACCTCTTTCCTCACCAGTTTCTTGTCAGACCTGAGCTCGTTCTTCCTTTCTGGGCACTGTGAAATGCAAGTACCAACTGAGATGTGAGAGGGAGGCCTGGCAGCAGAGGCAAATGGTTGTTCTGCTGCAAACACATCAACCTGGTTTGTGTGAGCACGCTGAGCACTGCCTGGCAGCAGCAAGGGGGCAGCAGCCTGAGCTTGGGTTTGATGCTGCCTGCTCCATCACAGCTGTACATCTGTCCAAACAAGGGCCAGAACTGGCTTATCTGGCACTGCTTACTTGGGTTTGTGATTTTGGCAATTGGCTTTGCTGAAGGTTCAGAACTTGGGTCAGGACAATCCTTGTTATCAATACAGGCTGGGGGATGATGTGACAGGAGCAGCCCTGGGGAAGAGAACTCGGGGTACTGATGGACACAACGCTGAACATGAGCCACCAACCAGCACTCACAGCCCAGCTGGCCAACCACATCCTGGGCTGCATCACCAGAAGTGTGGCCAGCAGACTGAGAGAGGGGATTCCCCACCTCTGCTCTGCTCTGGGGAGACACCCCACCTGCAGTGCTGTGTCCAGCTCTGGAGCCCTCAGAACAAGAAGGACATGGACTTGTTGGCCATGAGGATGATCCAAGGGCTGGAGCACCTCTCCTGTGAAACCAGGCTGGGAGAGTTGGGCTAGTTCAGCCTGGAGAAGAGAAGGCTCTGGGGGAACCTTATAGCCCCTTCCAGCCCCTGAAAGGTGCCTGTAGGAAGCTGGAGAAGAACTGTTCCCAAGGTCATGGAGTGATAGGACGAGGGGTGAGGGTTTTAAACTCGAGCAGGGCAGGGTTAGATGAGTCATGAGGAAGTTCTTCGCTCTGAGGGTGGTGGATCCCTGGCCCAGGTTGCCCAGAGAGGTGGTGGAGGCCTCATCCCTGGAGACATTCAAGGTCAGGGTGGATGAAGCTCTGAGCAACCTGATCTAGTGAAGATGTCCCTGCTCACTGCAGGGTGGGACTAGCTTGCCTTTATAGGTCCCCTCCCACCTAACACAGTCTGTGATTCTATGACGAATCTCTACCAGATGATCTGTTTGCTTGTCCTAGTCCCCAGGAATTTACATTCAGCCACCTGCAAACGTCTTCTCCTTAAGGCATCCTACTTCTCCACGTGTTCCCAGTGGAGCACAGACTGGTGTGCCCTCATCCCACCTGCTTGCTTTAATATCAGTGTGATTTGTCTCAGCAAGAGCACAGTCACTCTGGGGCTGCAGAGGTCATTTGGACTTTGAGGTCACCAGGGTGGAAGGAATATCAACTGATCTGCCTACAGCAGAGGTTACCACATCCACTGCGGTTTTGCCAGAAGCCTACAAGGCAGAGGGGTGAATGTGAGATGAAAGAGGGACATGGCCCTTGTGTGAGCTGCCTGCAAGGTGGACATTTCACTCCACAGAGGAATGATGGAGGGAACAGCTGCTTGGTCACTTCAGAACTGTCATTTCTCATGTCTGCAGTTCTGAAGCAGCGTGGTGTTTTACAATGAAAGGCAAGAGGGCAGTCAGTCTTCATGGACAGTGTGTCTGGGGGCCTCTTTCCAGCAGCAGTTTGATTGGAGCAGTGAGCAGGCTGAGCCCTGGAAGCTGCTGCGTTCCCAAAGCTCCCTGCGATCTGTTAGGTCAGCAGCATCTCAGTGCTGGTGAGCACCGAGCACAGGGGGAGATCTTCAAATTAGCTAGTGGTCAGACTCTCTTCTCACCATCCTCCTGTGCTCCCAGATCACTCTCATGACTCATGATGCTATATATATTTATATATATAAATTTGGAATCAAAGACCCACCGAGTCATTAAGAATCTGCTTTCCCTGCATGGCCCCGAGTTTGCTGGTGCTCCTGCTGCTCTCACGTGTGCCACAGGGTTCTGAAGCATTCTCCCAGCCCTGCTTTGCCAGCACTGGAGGAGGAAGAGTGTGATTTCCAAGAAGAATGGTAAGTTTGTGAAAACCTCTGAGAGCCTGTGGGATGGCACAGTACCCAGGGCCCTGCCAGGGGTGGATGGTGGAAGTGGGTGAAATGAAAGGGGGGCTGTGAAGACCCCTGGCTAAGTGCAGGCAGGACATATCCCACCCCACTGCTTCACCCACTGCCTCTTCCAGCTCTAGGAGAGAATAGCCCATCATGGAATCACAGAATCACAGGATGATCAGGGTTGGCAGGGGCCTCTGGAGATCACCCAGTCCCACCCCCAGAGCAGGGTCCCCTCGAGCAGGCTGCACAGGGCAGCGCCCAGGATCACGGGGTTGGGATGTCTCCAGAGATGGAGACTCCCCAACCTCTCTGGGCAGCCTGGCCCAGGGCTCTGCCACCCTCCCAGCAAAGAAGTTCCTCCGCAGGGTCAGGTGGAACTTCCTCTGCTCCAGTTTGTGCCCACAGCCCCTTGTCCTGTCCCTGGACACCCCTGAACACAGATTGACCTGTCCTCCTGAGCCCACCCCTCAAGGGTTTATCAGCATTGATAACATCCCCCTAAGTCTTCTCTTCTCTGGGCTAAACAGTCCCAAGTCCCTCAGCCTCTCTTCCTAAGAGAGATGTTCTAGTCCCCTCAGCATTTCCATAGCCCTCACCCACTCCCAGGACACAGCCTCACAGGTGGGTCTCCAGATGAGGTGGCCACATGAAATGACAGGCCTCTGACCTGACCTCAACTGTCATTTACACTGGTGGGGAGCCCACTGTAGCCCTGGAAAACCAATTCCATAGCTCAGTGTCCCTCCAGGAGGTATGTGCCCTGAGACATGCCTTTCCTGCCTGGAAGAGTTGTGGGGCTGTGACACAGACTGCCCAGGGAGGGGCTGAGTCACCTTCCCTGGATGTGTTTAAAAAAGGGTAGATGAGGTGCTCAGGGATCTGGTTTAGCACAGGATGGGAATGGTTGGACTTGATGATCTTAAAGGTCTTTTCCAACATGGTGATTCTGGGATTCTGTGAATTTTCTTGGATGATTTTTCAGTGCACAGAACAGCCTTGCAAGTGTCTTGGCTGAGTCTGGGAAGTGAGGTTTTCTGAAGTGACAAACATGCGAAGAGGAAAAGAAAGAGAAAGAAATAAAGAGGGACTCCATGGGCGATAGAAAGGCCACGTTCAAGTTATACATAATATATTATTCTGCCACATGCAATTTATCTCCTGACATGTGCTGCAGTAGCATATGGCATGTGTATAAATCAGGGGAATGCAGAATTAGGGAGAGGCTGAGTTCCTGCAGGTTACCGCTTCTGACGGGGCTGTTACTTCTCTGCTGCATCTGCTGCAGTCCCACCTACAGCAGGGCCTGGCAAGGACTCGCTGCTTCACCACATCGTGAGCACAGGACCAGAAGCTAGCTCCTCCCTGGGGTGCAGCAGCACAGCACCCACACCCCTGCCTGGGGAGCAAGGAGGAAGGAAGGTGCCCAGCAGGGAACAGCGGGAGAGGTGGGGGGCTGTGCTGGGATGGCCAGGTAAGCAGCAGAGCTGCTAACAGCCTGCCCAGGCAGAAATCTCACCTGAACTGGAAGAGCAACCCTCAGTAACCCAACCACTAACCCTCTGCAACTCCACAGCGCTGCCTCTGACCTGCCACGCTTGTGCTCAGCAGACTGTGACCTCATAGAATCATAGAATCATAGAATGGTCTGGGTTGGAAGGGACCCCAAGGATCACAGAGCTCCAACCCCCCTGCCACAGGCAGGGACACCAACCTCCAGGCCTGGAGCTACACAAGGCTGCCCAGAGCCCCATCCAACCTGGCCTTGAACACCTCCAGGGACGGGGAATCCACTACCTCTCTGGGCAGCCTGTTCCAGCCCCTCACCACTCTTTATGTAAAAAACTTCCCCCTAATATCTAATCTAAACCTTCCCTCCTTTAGCTTTAGTCCATTCCCCCTTGTCCTGCCATTATCTGCTTGGATGTCTCCAGGGGATGACAGAGGGCTTATTCCCTCTGGGGCGACCCAGCACAAACCCCCTCAGCCACCCCCACTGCTCTCCTCAGGTTTACATCATCGGTGCCGGCGTTACAGGCTTGTTGCTTTCACTTAATCATTCGGCTGCCTTGGCGAGCCCCTCCGTAGGGCAGCAGCACGCAGCCTTTGATGAGACGATCACGAAGGGAATCCAGCTCCTCTCCAGAAAGCTTTTCCACGAGGATCTCGGGAGCACTGTTCTCACCGCGGCGCTCCGCGGCCCCGCGGCTCGGCTCCTGACGCTGCTGGGGACTGGCATCACGAGGCTTGTTTGTTTCCCGGCATGTTATTCACCGGCTTCATTTTCCCAGCCAAGAGAGCTTTGCAAATAATAATAAGAAAGGATGAATGGGGTGGCATGGGATGATTAACCAGGATTTGTGAAGACGGGCCAGCGGGCTGGATTGCCAGCAGCACAAGCGCTTTGCAAACAACTGAGTGTATCGCCCATCCTACCCCGCGCCGGAGGGGCAGACGTTCCTGCAGCCATTTGCCCTTAAGTGAATCGCTGGCAATGATTCTCCACACCATCCAGCAGCACAGCCGAGCTCTCAAAGACCCTTTTTGTTGTTGTCACCCTGAAGTTTTTGGTCTCCTTACGGTGGAAGCTCCTAGATTTATCCCTGCTCTCCGAACGCATTGCCACAACAGTTGGGGCTCGGTGCTGTTCTAATCTTTCTGGACTATAAAAAACAAGGCATGTCTTTCCATAGCATATGGTTCTCCTTTTACAACAACAGACACCAGAACTTTCAATTAAGTTTCTGGAAGAAGCGCTGAAACACACATGACTCATTTCAAAAGTGCACTAACAAGTGAAATGATCCCATTTTTTGCCAGATCTCTGCTCATCAGGAAACAAACAGTATCTGATGTCTTTCTTTCTTTATACATTGACGAAAACAACACCCTTCTCCGTCGACACTGAGCTCGGGTAGAAATCGTCCAGCTAAATATTATAATATTTGATAATAGTCCTGCCAGCACGGAGATGACTCATTTAATGTAATGTGCTGCTCCCCGAAGATTGCTTTTCAGCACAGCAAACAATTAGCTAGTTCATTCATCCCAGCTTGAGAATGGTAGATAGCTACAGGACCACGGGTACTCTCCTAACAGGAGCTGATTTATCAACAATCGTAGTTGCTGCTCCTGTAATTAATCTTATGCTATTTCCCTCTGCTGACACTCTGCTGCCAGTCCCAACCCTTCCTCTTCTAATGCTCAGAGCAGCATAGAAATTTGATTTCCACTCAGTGACACGGAAACAATCGGGCAAGACCCAGACATGGTTCAGGGGCTCTGTGCTCCTCAAACAATGCCATCCGCTCCCGGGGGCAGAGCAGAGGTGCCCCATCCCCATCCATATCCATCCCCATCCCCATCCCCATCCCCATCCCCATCCCCATCCCCATCCCCATCCCCATCCCATCTCCATCCCCACCTTGCAGCAGCCACTGCTACTGCAACACTTCATGTGCCCAAGCCTGTATCTGCGTGCAGGACCCCACACCAGTCCGTGGAGGCACATCTGCTGCTTCCTATGGCTGTCCCAAGGGAGCCGCTGGCTCAGCCCCAGCGTGCCTGTGGGGGGAGCTGACCCCTTTGTGCCTCCATCTCTGGGTCTTGATGAGGATTACAAACAGGGGGAGCATCCTTGTCCCTGATGCAAGAGGGGAAGTGGGAAAGATTGTTTGTCCAGGGTCATGCAGCGAGCAAACAAGTTCTCCGACCTAGCGGGAATCGGGATGCCCAGCAAGAGGCTTCAGGAGCTGGAGGCAGGAAGCCATCACTAACCTCTCCTGTGTATCTGCTGCTGCTCTGCTCTGACTCCTCAGTGCTATTATTTTTCTGACTCAGCAATCCTGCAGTACTTGGGCACGGCCAAGGCACCGGCAGGTCACAGGCTCACAGAGCTGTAGGGGTTGGTAGGGACCTCAGGAGATCATCGGGTCCAACCCCCTGCCAAAGCAGGGTCCCTAGGACAGGGCACACAGGGCAGTGTCCAGACAGGGCTGGAATCTCTCCAGAGAAGGAGACTCCACACCCCCTGGGCAGCCTGTCCCAGGGCTCCCTCACCCTCACCGGGAAGAAGTTCTTCCCCAGATTGGTGGGGAACTCCCTGTACTCCAACTTGAGGCCATCACCCTTGTCCTGTCCCCACAGACACTGAGAAGAGGCTGCCCATGTCCCCCTGTGTCCCACCCTTCAGCTATTGATACCCATTGATCAGATCCCCTCTCAGGCTTCTTCTCTCCAGGCTGAACAGCCCCAGCTCACTCAGCCTTTCCTCACAGGGGAGATGCTCCAGGCCCTTCATCATCTCCATAGGCCTGCACTGGACTCTCTCCAGGAGATCCCTGGCTTTTTTATACTGGGAAGCCCAGAACTGGATACTGCTGTCCCCTGACCCACACCTCTGGGGCAACACAGCGTCCCTCCCCTGCGATCTGCTTCCCAGCTGCTTTTGGCAGAGTGACCCCCCTGGGGGTAATTCAAACCTGGAGCTGCCGGTTCATCCTCTGGCTTCTGCAGCACCTGCCCCCATCCATCACTCAGGAGTGCATTAGACACTTGTGCTCTCTGGATCATGGGCAGGAAATGGCAGATCCCTGGCAGTGAGCGTTTCTTTGTCTCACATCCTTCCAAAAGAGACAGCTCCTGGGAGTTTTTCCCCTCTGGACCTGGGCTTCAACTGGAGATTTATTTTACTGTGGGTTCATTGCTATAATTATTGCCAGTGTGAAGATGGTGACCTCAGCACCCAGACAAATAGAACAATGAGTTCATCAACAGCATCCTTGTAATTACTGCCCAAATACGTGCCATGGAAACCAGGAGAAAGGGGTGATGCCCAGGTGGGGCTGGGAGGGACCACCTCCAGTGCCCTCAGAGGGCAGGACTGCACGGGGCTGGTTGGGTGTCAGGAGCCATCCTGCTGCTGGAGGGTGCTGGCCAAGCCACCCCGCTGTCTCTGCAGGCTGTGCACCCTTCTGGGAGGACAAGCCTGCCCTCAGAGTTACCACCACTGTTTTTGGGGTAATCCCCTTCCCTTCAGCTGTGCTGCAGCAAGGGATGGAGCATGGACCCCTCAGAGTCACATCCCCATAGGCACCATGAGGCTGGCGGTACAGGGATACATGTGTAACTGTCCTTCCAGCCCAGGGGCTGCACAAGATGCCTGGGGAAACAGCCTGAGCCCCAGCTGGGATGCAAGAGGTCTGCTGTGGCTCTGGCCCAGTGCCTGTTCCTGCTCTGATCTCTCTGGGGGGCTCCATGAGCCCCTCTTAGCAATGGTAGGTATCTCCGCTCCTCCTTGGCCAGCCTATACCAGCAGGAAAGAGTGGGTGTCCCACCTCCCCCTAGCTGTCTGGCCCCAGCACCCCACCACCTTCTAGCACAGCCAGAGTGGGTGTAGCATGCCACCCTTTACTTTGACCCCCATTTACCAGCACTGATAATCTTCAGGGAACAAGGGCCTGGACAGATACCAACCACTTGTGCTTCTACACTTCCCACCATACCACAGCCCTCAGGGCTGGGACCAGTGTGCTGCGGCCTCTGTGCCCAGTGCTCTCAGTCCCAGGCTCCCCCAGGCCCTGCTGGTGCCATGGGCGGTGGCACCTGGCTTGGGGACCTCTGGGGCGGTTCTCTGGTCATTGCTGTCACCCTATCCCATACCAGCAACTCCATCCTGACCACTGAGTCAAGACAGTTCATTGCTGTTTTGGAAGAGATGGGGACGTTCCCTTGTAAGAGATGCCCTGTCTTGTCCCCCATGTTCAGCCTTCACCTCCCGCATCCCAGAGCCAGCACAGCCCTCCTTGAAGCTCAGTTACTGGCACAAGGACCTTCTGCCTGACCCACTGGCTGCCCTCTTCTCTCTCTCTAAGCCCCCTCCTTTTTCTGCAGGTGCCTCCAGGAAGGTGCCACCACTGAGACCAAAGCAAGGCGACATCTTTCTACAGCGTGCCCTTGCCAGGGGAGAGCATCTGGTGTTGACAGACTAAATCTAGTTGCTTCTGTTACACACCAGGTGAAGAGCATTGGCCAAAGATGAGGAGGGGAAGTTCAATTTGGAGTGCATGTCATTGTTTTCAAGTGACTGCTCTTGCAGCGGGTGTGCCAGAACAGCTGCTCTTTTTCTTTTTAACATGCACTGTTTTGAAAGGGCATGGAAACCTCACAAGTGAGAAGGAAATGAACAGATGATCTCTCCAGGTCCCTTCCAACCCCTACAGTTCTGTGATTCTGTGATAAGCAGGAGGATCAGCTAACGCCCAGGGGTGTGAGGGTCTTCGGTTTCCACCAGATGAAACACTTCAGAGGGGTGTTTTGGTTTTGACTTGGTTGAGAAGTGTAACTTTTTCTGTTTAGGTCCAAGTCTAATTCCCTCCCTGCCTCTCAGGACTGCCCCACGACATCCCACGCTCAACCTCAACCTTCTGAGGGCAACATCTGTTCACCAAAATCCTGATGGATTAGGATCCTTCTGAATGTGCTTCATTTAAGCACTGGAACCGGTTCAGTACTACTCCTCTATCTCTTTATGAGCACAGCACCTCCTGCCTGTTTCTGGATTCATCCCCTGAAGCACCAGATAACTCAATCTCTGGACAGAAATACCCTACAGAAGATGCTGAACTTTGCTGGAAGGGGTGTTTCCCTGGACATTGACTGTGCTGCTCCCATCTGTAAGGAAAGCTGGTGGTCAAGAGCTCATCTGGGCCAGGGTCAAGAGCTCATCTGATCCAAGACTCAAGAGCTTGTCTGGAGAAGAGAAGAGCCAAGAGAAGCCAGCTGTGTTGCTCTGATCCAACACAGGTTGACTGTCAAATATGCCAGCAAAACCTTGCTCACCTCATCCTGCACAGTAGAAATATTGACCATTAGCATCGGATAAATGGGAAGGAACTGCTATCAGCTCACAGACAATCCTCAGACCAGAGGAGAGACAGAATTAACCAGCTTATTATTATTATTTAATGCCTATATTGTGAGAACAGACGAATAATTCGTTTGTGAGGCTGTGCATGCAAGGCTGTTATGAAGCTTAATTCATTAGTGCTTGTAAAGTGACTTGAACTCGTGAGATGAAAGGTGCCCTCTGAGTGCCAAGTACTATTACGCTTCCAGTACTGCGGATCTTTAATAAGGATATTGAACGACTCCTCTGAGCCAGCACATTGCTTTTTTAACTTCTTTATGGCTGTTTTTACAAGCACTATCCTAGAGAGCCAAAAAAATACAAACTTGCAAGAAAAAAAAATGCCCTAAAAAGTGTGCATGGCTTCCTGTGCCTGCCAATCCTCCTTCCCATGGGGCAAAGTGGAGGGAGCAGGGCACAGCCACCTGCCCTGGGGATGGAGGGAGGGCGGGAGGGAGGAAGGGAGGGAGGGAGGGAGGGATGGATGGATGGATGGATGGATGGATGGATGGATGGATGGGGCAGACACAGGTGCAGCAGCAACCTGACTTCATGGCTGGTGGACCAGGGTGATGACCTCACAGCACTCAGCCTGGTTCCCTGTCCAGATTGCTGCCTGCCAGGGGAGGCCAGCCTTAGGGGTCAGTCACCAGTCCCACTGTGACGGCTCTGGGGGCATCACTGAGCAGCTGCTGAGAGGGGGCAAGTGGGGAGAGAGGGGCAGTGGTGCTGGGGGGCTGCTGGCAGTGTTCCTGCTTTGCCTGTGGGCTCCCAACCAAGCTGCCTTGCTTGCTTTCCATGCCACGGAGTTTGGCCAGTGCAGGGGGAGGTGACAGTAGGGGTCGATCCACCCACCCATCCATGACAGCCTGCCCTCATCTCCTCTGGCAAACAGCATGAGGGGAAGGCACCTGATCTTCCCCGGTGAGCTCTGCCTGCTGTACCAGGAGCTGTGCCTCCTGTGCCCCCCCAGCTCCGCTCTGCTTGGCCACAGAGATGGGGGAGATGGTTTCCCCCACGGAACGGGCAGTGGGGCCAGATCTTACCAGGTCCCCAGGGCCTCAGAAACACGGGCCAGCTGAATGACTTCACAGCAGAAGTGCTCATGTCCCGGTTTGTTTCCTCCAGACCCTCCTGGCTCGCTCTCCGCCAACGCAGACGCTGTCGGCCCTCCTGCTCTGCTTGCTGGTGAGCAGATTTATGCCAGCTGACATGCTCCCTTCCCAGCGCACTGAGCAGGCTCTCATGGACTCCCCCCATGGAGATTCTGTGACAATATCATCTCTCTGCTCAGAGCAGCCGCTGGCTCCACAGCAAAGCTGTTAGAACTCGGCCAGGCTGGGCCAAGCTGAGGCACCGTGGGCTGCACGTGCCCTCTTTGGAAAGCCTTTCTTCACACTCATCTTCCCACAGCTATCCTTGCTCCTTTGTCAGGGAAGAACGTGGTCACGAGTCCACAGAAAACTCTTCCCTGACTTCTCAAGGTGAGAAGATCTTTCCCTTCCTGAAGTCCCACTTACGGCATCTCTAAGTGTTGCTGCATTTCCCATGAACTGGAATGGGTTCTGGAAAAAAACTATGGAATGGGCTCTGGAATGGGCTCTGGAAAAACCTGCTTTCCAAAACTTCCCTCTCAGAGGAGAGGAGAAAGTGCCAGTGGAACATGCTGAATGCTGCACGGCATCACACCGCTAACACCATCTCCAAAGGGCCGGGAAAGCGGCGACTTCTTTCATCGAGGGAAAAAACGAACCCTCAAAGAGAACGCAGCGACCTCCTCGCCTGCCCCCCCTCTCTTCCTTCTTTACATGTTGCTGCAACCAGCAAAACTCCCTCGTTATCTCCTGAGGCAGCTTTCACAAATCGCTCAGTCAGGCCTGTGGGGCTCGGTGAGCCTCTGGCTGGCCGGAGCTGGGCCGCGGTGCGGCCTGGTGTGTCGGGCGGGCAAGAGCTGGGGAAGGCGGCCTTGCCTCTGCTGGGGCTCAAGTGGAGTAAAGGGCTCATCACTGGCTCTGATTATTCCAGAGCCTCTTTACTTGGAGGGAAATAAAATATTTATCAGAGACTCGTGGCTATGGCAAAGGAGATTAAACTCAGATTAAATTTTTAGATGCCTGTAAAATTTAATTGGCATTACTGTGGGATGGGTTCAGTCTCTGAAAATGCAAAGGGCTTCTCTGGCCAGCACTAACCTGACCTTTGGAGAGCTGGCCCTTCCCAGTATCCTCAGGGATAACCAGGACCAGCCTGCGCTGGTGCCCCTGTATCACGAGGTTCCCATCCTGGTCTGACAGCAACAACCGCCTTAGATCCAGCAACGCTGCTGGCAGACACAGCCCTTTCACCCTGCCCTAGGAGAACTCAGCCACCATGATACACGTGGACACCAGAGAGGTCAGATCTGCTTGGGAGAGGATGGAGCTGGTGGTGTTGTGCCTGTCTTCATCGGGTCTGGGCCTCAGGCACAGCTGCTAAACTCATCTTCAGCTCTGATCCCATCACCCGAATGAGACAGCAGATCCTACAGCTGCTCCATATGCACCTTTGGAGGAGCCTGATCCTGGTTGATGTCTCCAACTTCTGATTTTTTTTGCATGGACACAGCCACTGCACAGAGACAGCCTTTGCTGCCTTCATCATGTGATGCCCAGCAAACCGCCCTCTCCTACTGCCCATTACCTCCTGACATTCATTCCTTCCCCAAATCTGACCTCAGCCCGGCCCTGGCAGTGTCGTTCCTGAACAACGCCTCTGGGACAACACACACCCCAGGACAGACAAACTTCCTCCAGACAGCTACAGACCAGAGCACAGCAGGACGGGCAGTTGGACCCGATGATCTCTTGAGGTCTCTTCCAACCCCTACAATTCTGTGAGCCTGTGATTCTGCAACAGTGTGCATGCCTGCTTGGCAAAGAGATGAGCAAGGTGCCCCCACAGCAGCTGCTCCCACCAGGGAGAAGCTGGGACACACACGATGTGTCAGCTTACAGTGGCTAAATTGCTACTTATCCTTGGCCAGTCTTGCAGAAGATCCCTTCTCTCGTGCACGCACAGTGAGAGCCAAGGGTGGGTAAATGGTGCTGCTCCAAGGGATGCAGGCCAATGTCCTGCTCAGGGAGCGGTCCAGGCTCTGTTTGGCCTCCTGTATGTTTTAGTGCTCAGCAGAGGCAGGAATCTCTGTCCAGGCGTCTGCTCCTCACTCTTGCACCACACTTTTCCTGCTGAAAGCCTTTTCCCAGGCTTTACAAGATCTCACTTTGCTCTTATCTCTGGAGCAGAAACTCGCATATGCCAGGGAAAGCAATCCTGAGAGGCTGAACCTGGAAATCCAGGGAGTTGGACTAGGGAACAACCCAGCCCTTTACTTCCAAGGGCAACTCCTGCTACTGAGATCTGAACAAGTTTGAAAACACAGTGTATCTCCTCCTCGCTGTCCTCTGCTCCTGCACCAGCTCTTGGGTTTCCAAACCTACACATGCTACCCCAGTTCCCTGCCTTCCCCAGAGTGGCTGCCTTCCCAGTGATTTAATGGTTTCCTTTTTCAGCCAACCTCGTCAATGCAAAGAGTTTTTCATTTTAGCATTAATCTCCCCAACTCCGCTCTCCCCAGAGGCTTACACGGACATGAAAGAGATAACTCTTTGCTTTCCAGCGGGCAGAGAGACTCTCTGGCATCACCTGACTGAATTAAACAGAGACATCAAAAGAACCCGTCAAATTCAATGTGACCAGACGGCGAGTGGAAGTCAGAGAGGCGCTGAGGCAGAGCAGAGACTCGGGCTGCTGCTGCTGCTGCAGCGGATTTAAAAGAGGACAAATCCCACCGAGATTTTTCCCCTTCAAGGGAAAAGAGGATGGAAGCACCAGGGTTCAAGCAGTCCCAAATATGCAGGGTGTCACCGTGCAGGAGCGAGGAGCGGCCGAGGGGCACTCGATGCCTGCACTGTGACCGCAGCGCGTGTCCCACCAGAGCCACTCAGCCCTGCTCAGCCACCAAACACAGCAGGTCCCTGCAGGGCCCAGGGCTCAATGCTCTCTGATGTGAGAGGCACCAGAGGGGCAGACGGGATGCCCTTGGTCTTGCAGGAGAGCAGGAGCAGCCGGGGTGTGTCCTGCTGGGCTCCCTGGGACCCTACAGGTGCTCGACTGGCCGCAGAGGACATGTGGCCCCCTCCCATGCTCGTGCTTCATTTCAGCTCCATGTAACTCTGTGCAAACACACCTGGCTCCCTCCCTGACCTGGGGCCATGCTCCTGACCAATCCATCAGCCTACGGTCAGGTTTGGGATGCGATGCGAGACGGCAGCAGATCCATGAAGCAGACTGCCTGATGTAACATGTGAACTTACAGGAATATAAATCAGGCAGGCTCTGACACACAAGGTTGCTATGACAGGGATACTTCAGAGTGTTTCAGTTAATTAGCACTTAATTAACTTTAACGCCTCGGAAAACTCTACAAGCCGTACGAGTCGGTCTGTGTGTTGTCACTCGTGGGTCCCCACCTGTTTAGGCAGCTTACCCCAGACAATTTCTGCTTAAAGGGAAGCTGCAAAGTGAAATGTATTATTAACTCGACCTCTATAATCCTCTCATCACGTCTCATGAGATGCTTTTTAATATCAAGCCTTCCAAGATGAAACATATGGAGATGCCGGGGATGAAAGAGAGCTGGTAACATCGTGGTGTTTCCAGTGACTTGGAATGCCTGAGAGCACCGTGGCTGCTGAAGGCTGGCAGGGGCACGGCACCATGGGGATGGCTGTGAGAGCCTGGCACATCACAGGGTGCTTGGGCAGTGGAAACCAGCCCCTTCCACTCGGCTGGGGTATGGTCCACAGATGTCCTTGCCAAGCTGCAGCACGGGAGGTGCAGGAAGGACCATGGGTGCTTGGAGGTGAGCAAGCTGAGCCTTGTCAGAGCTCGTGCGATGGGGTCTGAGTACTGGGTGAGGTCTCCCTACCTGGTGGGAGCTGTGAGATCCTCAGACCAGGAGGGTGGCTTCCAACTGGAGCGTGACACTGTGATGCTGAGACTCCTGCTTTTCACCTCCTGCTCCACCTGCTGAAGCCAGAGGACCTCCCCTCGCTTTGCTGCCCCCGGAGCGACTGCAGCATCTGCGCAGAGCCAGGCTGAGCCTGGCACAGCCAGTGGTGTCTGATGCTGCATCAATGGCCCACCAGCTCCTGGACAGGGGCTACGATGGCCAGTGAGTAACAGGGGTGAAGTGAGGTGTGAAGGATGTTAAAGGATGGAGTGATCCTCCAGAGTCCTCATGGAGGTCACAGACACCACCACCCCAGAAGACATCCTGCAGGCAACAACCCAGAGAGAGGCCCAAGCTGGCATACGGAGGGAGAGGTCAGGAGAAGAGCAAGGGAGAGATCAAGGTTGAAGACCAGACTCCTTCAGGAGGAAGGATTGCAGCATGGCAGCTGCAGATCCACCAGCTAGAGACACAGCACAGCACATCCCCCTCCTCCCGGTAGCAGTGCCCTGAGCACCAAGGGAGCTCACAGCATCCCAGCATGCCAGCTGCCCCCCAGAAGGAGATCTGCACAAATATACAGCCTCACAAAATCCAAGGACAAACTCCAGGAATTACACAAGCCCTTTTGGTGGAGAGGAACTCCAACATTTCCAGCAATTTCACCCAAGAAGGTCACTGAGTGACCACATGTGGTCACCACAACAGGCTAAGGGAGGTGATGAGAGCCAGGTTCTCTGCAGGAAACCCCCACCAGCGCTGCATCAGGACACCCCATTAGCACACATCACTCAGCTTTATATCCAATGTAAAAAGGCAGCAACAGCTGGAGCTGGAATCTAATTTTCTGGGGGAAAATATGAATAAAATAGAACGCATCTGCTGTGGAAATGAGTTTATCCTCTGTCAGGCTTGTTACTGCTCTGGCATGGCCCCTGTCACGCCGCAGAGGGTAGGTGATGGTAACATGCTTTCCTCCCTGTCCGTTCTGCCACAGCACCGAGCGCTGCCACTGTGGCTGTGGGCTTGCAAGTGGCCAAGGTAGAGAGCACAAGTCTTTAATCCCAGTGATCTCCAGTATGGACTCACTGACAGGCTGAGGACAAACCAGTGCTCCACTGGCCTCCTGCAGTCTCATCTCCTGCCAGCTGCCTTCCCCAAGTGCTTCCAAGCAAACTGGCGATCAGAAATCCTCGCTGTAGGGATGACCATCCCACCTTCCCCAAATCACATCCCTGGTCACTGAGCCTCCACCGTGCCCAAGGTGGGACGTTTGGAGTGTGCCAGGTACTGCCCAGCTGCCTGCAGCAGGGGCACGAGTGGGGTGACTGCTTGGATGAGGGGCTCCCACTAGCCAAGGGAGCATCTGGGGAGATCCAGGCAGCATTCCCTGATCAGCGCACGCCGGGCCTGGTGCTTGGGATTCACACCCAGACCCTCCCAGGCAAGAAGAGGGACAGGCAGTGCTGGGAGAAGTGAGCACACAGCGAGCTACAGAGCAGCCATGGGCCCCAGCTGCAGATGCACCCAGGTGGGGCCGCGGCACCGGGCTGCCAGCCTGCTGAAAGGCAGCTTGTGTGCTGCCCAAAGCAATCCTTCACTGGACAAAACTGGTCCTAATCCTATTTTTACACCGTGGTAGTAAATGTGCCCTACAATTCCCAGCGTGGCTTTTACAGGGAGAGAGACATCGCGCGCAGAGAAGGGAAAAACATCCTGAGTTCAGCAGCCAAATTGATACAAGGACTGGAGAGAGGATGAGTTATGGGCAGAGACTAAGGGAATTTAATTTGTATAGCCTAGAAAGATGATGCCTGAGGGGGAACATGATAACACTATATAAATATCTAAAGGGCAGTTGTATGAAGAAGGGGAAAAAAAGTGACGCATGCACCAGTCGTGGGAGGGATGTGATGGACCGCGGAAGGGAACAGTTTCTCGAGGGAGCATGGCGGGCTGTTACAGCCTGGTGGGCAGGGAGCAGAGCAGCGTGCCTGCAGCCTGCACGTGGTTTCCAGCCCAGGCCTGGGCTGGGCTGGGGAGGATGGGGAAGGAGCAACCAGGTACAAGTGGTGAGGGGGGCGTCCGTGGCTCTTAGATGGGATGGATGTGGCTGCACTGCATGAGGGGGTCCCCTGCAGACACCAGCTGGTGATCCAGCATACTGGTGCTGTATTAGCACTGGGATTACTGGTGCCTAGCATACTGGTGCTGTATTAGCACTGGGATCACTGGTGCCCAGTACACCGGCACTGTATTAGCACTGGGATTACTGGTGCCCAGCACACTGGTGCTGTGTTAGCACTGGGATTACTGGTGCCCAGCACACCAGTGCTGTGTTAGCACTGGGATTACTGGTGCCCATGCTGGAGCTGTGTTAGCACTGGGATTACCGGTGCTGCTGCTTTTCCCAGTGGCTCAGGGCAGCCGCTCCACAGCACAGAGCTCCCACACGACTCTCAGCAGCCAGGCAGGACCAGCCATCTCCCTTTTCCCTTTGCTATCCCCAAAAGGTTCCTGAGCACCAAGGCATCTGAACCCCTAATCCCTTGTAGCCCAGAGCCTCCCCACAACATTTCAGCCCCATGCTGACCCGCTTCCCCCTTGTTCAGTAGGAAACACACCCAGGCCGGGTGTCTGTGGAGCAGGGGATGAAGATGACATCTCCAGACCTGGCTGTCTGAGAGGAGCACAAGCACCACAGCGGTCCCAAAATGGAGAAAGGAGTGGGGTGCAGTGATGTCTGTGTTCCTGCTCCTTTCTCCGCTCTGCCTTGCAAATCAGAGTTGCTTTTTACAATCACATTTGCTGCTTCTTCTTAAAAAAAAAAGAAAAAAAAAAAAGGGAGAAAGATTTTCTCTCTGCCGTTGCCATGTGAAAAACCCACACAAACAACAGGAAAAACTGGCTACCTCTCTGCAGAACCCAGCACAGTGACTGCAGAGCGACTGTCACACAGGCAGCAGCCTAAAAAAACAGGGAGAAAAATAGATTTTTCCCTTCAGCCCTTTCAGACACATGACTGGGAGACTTATTATAGTAATAACAGGCAAAAGATTTTTCTCAGAGGAGAGGCCAGTCTCCATTTGTTTCTTCCTTACATTGATGAAGTCCTTTCCCCAATTTAAATGGGGCAGACTGTGCCTTCAGTCGCCCTCATTTCGAGCCAGGCAGATGTTCAGTAACAAACCTCCCCGACGTAAGGAATCCCTCAGACTTGGGTCCTTACTGGGAGGGAAGCCCACGCCGTGGGGCAGAGCCTTCCCGAGATGGTGTGGAGTTAAACCTGCCATTAATTGCTCTCTACCTATTCCAGCTAATTAGCTTGGCTCGGAGCCCGGAGCATTCTTCACGAGCCACCAGTTTACCAAACAAGGCGGCCCAAAACACAGAAGTGGTGTGTGCTGGCACCACGGCTCTCCTCCTCCAGAGAGCTGCCTGGAGAACAAACAATGAGGTTTCACCATTCACATCCACCACCCCTCTCCACCCGGGGCACGGCCGTGCCCGCACGCCGCTGGGACGCAGAAGCTCCAGCAGAAGAAAAGCCCCTTGGATGATTGTCCTTGTATTCGCTTATCTCCAAAGGGCTGAAAACAAGAGCCTGTTTGGATTCTGCACAGCTTCAAGTACATCTGTAATTTCCCAAGTTATTAGGAGTAGATGAATCTGAGATGCCGAGACGCCGTTGAAGCACAGTGCCCTTTAATTCCTGCCCAGCCAGCTGTGGGTTGTCATGGAGACTACATCTGTCACCATTTGTGATGCCTTTTAAATAACCCAGCTACCCAGACCTTCCCACTTTGGTGTGTGCCCACCCCAGGTTTTGCTCTCCCCTCTTCCACACTGGGAAGGTGGGTGATTCCCACTGGAGGTGCCATGGGCTGGCCAAGCCAGCCCCATCCCTCCTGCCATTGAGCTGCAGAGGACCCAGGGGGGTTTGTGCCAGGGAGCTACATCAGCCCTGGTGGGCTCAAAGCAGGAGCAGCTATTGGCCCAGGAGCAGGAATGCTCTGGCTGAAGTCATCCTGATTCATAGCAAGAGCCATTCTGGATTTCCATCACTAATCAGGAGCAGACCCATGCCCAGCATGGCTACAGCTGAAATCAAAGTTATTCTGGACTAATTTCTTCCCTCTCTGAGACTTTATGCAATGGTCTCTGTACGGATTGTCCTTCCATCATCTGCCTAGAGCCTGATGACTATGAACCACCAGGTCCTTCCCTGCTGTGCTGCATCCAAGGTGCAGACTGGCAGGATCCTCACTGAGGTGAGAGATCTGAAGGGATGCTCAGCTTGGGCGGCCCCAAGTCCTGGGTTCAGCTGGGATGGAGTTCATGTTCTGTCCAGCAGTGGGGGCATGCTGTGTTTGGGAGTTAGGATGGGAGCAGTGCTAATAAAACTGATGGTTTAGTTGTTGTCAAGCATCAGGGACTTTTCAGTTGTTCATCCTGCCCTGCTAATGAGAAGGGGGGGAGGGGAGGGCACCCAGGGAGCTGGGGGAGACACAGCTGGGACAGATGACCCAAACTAGCCAAAGAGGGTATCCATGCCATGATGTCATGCTGAGCATAAAGGGAGGAGCACACAGTTCCAGGATGTGTGGTTCAGGCATGGCTCTGAGCTGTGCAGTTCAGGGAGAAACCACATGGTGTGTTGCCAGCCCGCTGTGTTTTGCTATGAAGTCCTGGTGGTGTTATTTCTCCCTCCCTGTGGTGTCCCAGTGAACTGTCCTTATCCCAACTCACCAGGTTTGCCTTGGGTGGGTTCTTTCCTTCCCTTACCCTTTTTCTTCTGTTTTCCTTTACCCCCCCAGCAGTGTGGGAGTGAGGGGTCTCAGCTATCCATATGCTTCCCGGTGTGCCTCAGTTTCCCTTTTTGCCTCGCCAAATTGGCTTGCAGAGAGATTGTCAAGCTCACTTCCCTCATCCCTGGCTGGCCTTGGAAACCCTGAGCAAGAGGTGGTGCTGAGGCCACGTACTGTGCGTGCTGCTAAACAACAGCCCCGGGCTGACGCTATTTCTAGCAGCCAGGGACGGGGGAGAGCACTTCACTGCCTGGGCAAGGCAGACAACTTATAGCCCAGTGCTGAAAAGAACAACAGTGACAACAAGGAGATACCAGGGCAAGCGTCACTCTTCATTTCATCCTGATGGATCTAGCCTAGCAAAGCGGTGGGGAAAGTGTACTCTTCCCTGGGCCAAGCTCAGAGCCCTTCAGCTCACAGTTCAGCACTGCTGCCCTTGCTCTCCAGCCTGAGCGGAGCATCTCTGGGGACAGAGCACCATGGGCAGAAGCACCAGCCGGTGCACAAGCTCACATCCCACTGCCAAAACAAAACCAGAGCCCTTCAACACATCTCTGCTGGGGCTGTTTAAAGGCTCCTGGACTCGACTGAACAAGGGGAGGCTTTTCAAAGCTTGTTCTGCCATGGGGAAATGAGGCACCGTTCGCTCTGGAGCCTGATCCATGCCCTGGATCATCAGAGGCTGGACCAAAAGCTGGACCTGCAACAATTTTCTTGGTAGCCCATGAAGGCTTTGCCACCTCATCCTCCAGAGCCATGTTACTCGCCTTTATTACTTCTTCCACACTTGGATTTTGGCACCTTTCAGATCTAGGGATCACTGGTGAACTGCAAACCCTTTTGCTGTCCTGGAGGGCACAGGCAGGTGGTGCGAGGGGCTGTGGATGCTCATGGGAGATCCTGCCTGGTGGAACAGGCACATTCCCAATAGGAAGGGGCTGGGGCACAGGGGGAGCAGCAGGCAGGCAGAACCACACTGGTGGTGCTGAGGCAGACCCGTACCTGGCAGGGTGTTTGGAGGTGTTTGACCTTACTGCAGAAGTGCTGCAGAAGAAGCCCAAGGGAAGGCCAAGGCACTTAGAAGAGCCCTTCCAGGGGACCAAGGCCCAGACAATATCCTTTCTCCAGAGAAGTGTTCCCAGGCTTCCCCAGCAGACAGAGCAGGATCGGGCTCTGCCCAGATTTCTCCTGGATGAAGAATGTTTCTACCTGTTCTCAAGCCCTCGAGCCCATCCTGAGGCACAGGCAGAAGCCCTTTGGTGTGCCTGGCAGGAGACAGAAAGATGCTCACCTCAGGGAAGCTCCAAACTGGCCAAGATGAGAAACCTCTGCCTTCCAGCCCACCCTGAGACGTGGCTCAGCAGCACTGGATACGTGCCACAGCCCCAGTCCTGGGAAGAGCCTTTCAGCCCATCTTTGGGACTGCTCCATGCTGAGCACATCCAGGGTCCTGGCAACAGGGTGCTGGTCACCTATGAGCCCTCCCCAAGACTCAGGGATAAATCAGGGCACTGGTGGGAGTTGGGCTTCTTCTGGGCTTTTCAAGGACCGTGGAAGAAGCTCCACCTCTTCCCTGCAATGAGGGATCCTGCAGCTTTCACCCCCAGGCTCTCCTCTGCCCCAAGGAAAGCTCCGACCCCGGTGCAGAGAGCGCTGCTCCTGTGCCACAGGAGCAGTGCAGGGCTGTGTGGCCCTGTCAGCCGCCTGGCCCTGCACAGAGGGGAGCAGAGGTGCCCCCTGAGCCCCAGAACATCCCTGCAACCCCTCGTTGCTCAGCCTGGGCGGAGGGAGACACAAAGTCCCACTGCCCACCTGGTGCCAAGAGGGATCCGGTCATGTCCTGTCTTTATGTCCTTCCCCTGCTTCCTCAGTGGCTTCGGGATGCCTGGCCAGCTGGGCATGGAGCATGACACATCCTGTCCCGCTCTGTCCCCAGGCCCAGCCCAGAGCCTGCTTGGCTCCAGGTGCCCCTGAACCCAGGAGGGACAGGCATTGGCAGAGGGGGCGAATCGCCCGTGGGGAGGGGGGTGTAGACAAGGGCAGGCATTGGCAGAGCCGTGGCCAGGAGGGGCTGTTTGAACAGCTCGTTAGATCACAGCAAACCTCCTAAATGGCAAAGCTACAGCCCTGTCACCCCCTTGAGACACTGGGCCATGCCCGGGTTGCTGTCTGATTCTGATCTACATAATTCACCATAATTCCTTAGAACTGACTCAAGCAATGAGGTTCATTGCACAGCTCGCTGGATTTAATCCGCCACTCCAGCGGCGCTAACGAAGCTAATGGCATAGGCAGGGGAGGAACACGTGTGTAGCTAGGAGGCAGAGACACAGCATTAAGCCAACCATATGCTTTACTCTTCCCCCATCACCCCAGTGCCCTTTTGCAGCACTGGGGGAGACCAAAACCTGTGGGAAGAAAGAGGAAGGCAGGCAGGCTGTCCCCTGGGATGGGCAGCTGCGAGCCTCACACCCCCAGCCTGCGACGGTTGGGGTCAGAGCTGTGGGCAGGGCAGGGCTTGGTGGGGCCAGGCAGGAATTGAATGGGGATTCTGGGTGAGGGAAAAGCTCCTGGTCAGAGATGTGGTGCCTGGTGTCACTGCCAGGTACACTGAGCCAGGCTGCCTGACACACAGCACCCTGGTAACGCTCCTCTCCAAACACCTTCCCTCCCACCTGGCACTGCCCCTTCCTGTCACCATCGGTGACGTTGTCAGGGTGCAGCACAGCCCCAGGCTCCCCGGGTCTCCATCTCACCCGTGGCCTTGTGCTGAGCTGGCAAGGGGCAGCTACAGGCAGAGGACAAAGACGAGGGCTCAGACTCGTGCTCACCTATATTGGGGAGAGCAGATCTGTGGGATGGAGACAGGCCTGCCATCCTGTCCGCTACCCAATGCCCATTGCCACGAGGGAGGTACAAGTGGCACCCACTTTCCTGCCAGGTTTCACCTAAGAACCTTCATTACACCCACACAGGGCATAGCACGGGGCGCCCACCATCCTGGGGCATCACCTCAGCCCTTCAGGTGGTGCCTAACGGGGGGAGAGGGAAGGTGAGGAAGCACCCTAAGTGCCCCTCCACAGCCCATCAGCCCCACACCAGGCAGGGCACTGGATGGGAGAGGCAGGGCTGGTTTCAGAGGGGTTCCAAGCAGGGCCCTTGGAGGGGGTTGGGTGTTCTCTTGGTGAGCAAGGGGAAGGAGACTGCTCTGTCTCTCCTGGGAGGCTGGCAGGGTGAGCCCAACCACCCGCAGCTCCTTCTGCCTCCATACTGGGAAGAGAGCAGCCTGGGAGAGCCTGGGACATGGCTACCACCCATCAGGGAATGGCCACCTCATGTTCAGCAGGTGCTGGAAAGGGGCTTGAGCCACCAGCCAGAAACCAAAGGCTGCCCTTCATCCCTCCAAGCCTGGCCAGCTCCTGCACCATCCCGGCTGCGGGAAGCAACCCTGCCATTGCTGCCTTTAGGATCTCTCAGCAGGGAAAGGTGCTCTGCAGAGGCAAAGGCATTCAGAGCCCGAATTAGCCACCCTGGGCTCAATCTGAGATTTTGACAGCGGATGCCAAATTTATTTCCAAACGCACTCTGGAAATGTCACCGTGCTGGTCGGAAGGAATCGGGTACATGCTCCCTTTTAAATAGAACCAAGCATATGGGAGGAGGATGATTAGATTGCTTCCAAGCTGCCAAATTTCTTTGCTGCAGTTAAAAATCTTCCCCAAAATGTCCCAGCCCACAGTGTTTCTGAGCACTGAAGTCTGTGCCGAGACTTTTCCATTGACAGTTGTGCTCCAAGCAAGAAAACACATCCCTCCAGAGAGGTCCCAGGTGGTCCCAGCTCCAAGGAGGCTGGGTGTGGGGGGGGTCTCCTGCCTCTACCTGCAAGCCAGAGCAGCTCATACTCCAGTACCAAGGAGCAAAAGCAACCTAGCACCTGTCTGCACATGAAGAGGGGAGCAGTGAAAGCCCCATTAGCTCCTGGAAGATAACCCTCCTGGGCTTTCATGGTGTGGCTTGTTTCCTTCAGTGTCTCCAGTGCTCCCAGCTGCTGGCAGTGGGGCCTTGGCAGGCAGTGCTTCTGCCCTGGCAGTGCAGTGTGATGGCTCAGGGGACAGCAGCACTCCCACTGCCCAGAGATGGGCTCAGGCGCCGCATCCAGTGGGGTATCAGGGGAATGAGGAGAGACAAGGATGTGAGCTGGGGCTTGCTAGTCAGACCCATGCCTGTCCCTCCTGGGTTCAGGGGCACCTGGAGCCAAGCAGACAGCATGTCTCCTGCAGATCACCCCCAGGCTCACCCCCAGTCTGGGTAAGCCACTCTGCCCAGGCTGGGCACAGTGTCAGTAGCCCAAAGTAGCCACACTGTGGTGTCCCTCATGACAGCCCAGATGTGTTTGGGATCACCTACATTTTCCCTGCCCCACTGAGAGACTGAGAAGGGCCCAGATACCTGCTCTGTGTCTAACAGGGCCTTTCTTTCTCTCCAAAGTGTCCCCAGGGAGCAGACAGCATGGTGGTCTCCCCAGGAGGGGCCCCGTGGCCAGCACTGGTTTCCAGATCTGGGGATGGTGGCCCCTCTTACCCAGCCTGCTTAACTTTCTGCCAGCCTGGTCTGGGGGCAGCCAAGACAGCACATGCTGTCCCCTCAAAACCAGACTTCCCCAGCCATCCTCATTTTCCCAGCAAGTAAACAAGCTCCTCCCAGACCTGAGGGGCTCAGGAGCAGTGTCCTCCCTTCTGGTGGGGACCAACCTGCGACACCTTGAGCCCTCCAGCTCCTCTCTGGTGCCCCAAAGCATCCACCCACTTTCTACAGTAACACACCAAGCTGCTGGACTGTGGACACATAAACCTCACTGTGTTCTATCTGCTTCTACCCCTCTCTAGTGCCCAGGATTCCTAGGAAAGCACTGGATGAAGCCAGCAGCCCTGTCCCTGCCTGTCAGACTGGGAAAATAAAGCACATCACAAGGAAGCAGCAAGGACCTTGGGCAGCACTCCACCCCCCTAGGACCTCAGGGAGTCCTGGAGGGGTCTGGTAAGCCCAAGCTGGCAGGCTCAGAGCCCAGGTCCCAGAGCCAGGGCCTGACCCAGCACGGGCTGTAAGGCAGCCCAGAGGGCAGGAGCAGGAGGGTGGCTGAGCCCAAGCAGCTCCAGTGAAGTGTCACAGCTGCTCCCAGCTCTGCTCTCAGCCCACACGCTGCTGAGTGGCGGGTGGGAGGTTTTTCTCTGCATTGCAAATCCTTTCTTATTCGAGTGCTGCAGTGCTGCTTGGAAGGAAAACAACCGCTCTGAAGAGAGAGCTGAGGGGTTCAGAAAAGCACTGGGCACCTTCTCCTGCCCAGGGCATGGTCCTGGCACTGTCCCTGGGAGAGCCTGGCTCTGTAGATAAAGCTAAAGCTTCCCCAGCAGGCAGCCTGGCTGGGAGCAGGAACCATCCATTCCCATTCTCCTGGCATGGGTAGCCCCAGATGAGCTCTCCCTTCAAACCTGGGAAGCAGGAGGAGAAAGGCAGAGGGAAGAAGGCTCCCAGCTCTGCGGAGGCTGGCTGGCAGCTCAACAGGAGCAAAGGCAGCGTGTGCCGGAGCGCGGCTGATGCACAGGCAGCGAGCTGCATCGCTCTGCTCAGCCCCCTGCCAGGACCCGGGCTGGGAGAGAAGTGGATGGGGACAGGGGGGTTTTGTTCCCCTGGAGGCACACAGTGTTGGACAGGTTCCTGCCTGGGCTGTGTGCTGAGCCCCCCAGGAAGGTGCCTGCTCCCCCCTTTCCCTGCAGGGGTGCCTGTGTGCTGCACATGGTTACTCGCCATCCCTAGACACACATGTCCACACCTGTGCACCTCCAGCACCCAGGACCCACCCCACACACCCAACAGCACGTTCTCTTGCTGCACACACCACACTACAGGTTACAGAGATCTTTTGGGAATCCACAGCAAAGCAACCCCCATGTTGGCTGAGGCACAAGTTCCCCCATCACTGAGCTTTTGGGAGCCACCTTCCTGGTTTGCCACCACTACTCAGGGAGAGAGAGGTTGGTTTTGTGGTCCTGAGCACATGTGCTCAGGGACTGATGGAGAGTGGAAGCCCAGAAACAGTGGCCACAGGGTCCTTTACAAGCAGCATGCCTTCAGGACACGTCCTTGACAAGCCACATGCCTCTGTCATCCCTGGGTGACAGAGGGGACGGGAGCACTGTGGAGCTGAGATGCAGTAAACATGCAAGGCCCCTTCCATAGGGAGAGCTCATTTGGACCAGGGAGCCTCTCAAGAGGAAGGCATGTTGCCACTAAAAGCCATGACTCATCATCCCTCCAGCCCCTTGGAAACCAAGCAAGGGGGGATGCAGTGAGGGGGTCTCACCCCGAGGGATGGGAAATAACTGCATACTTGGTCCAGTCCGCTGCTTCTTTATGGGATGGGTGGTGCTGCTGAGAGCTTTGGAGGAGAAAGGAAAGTATCAAACCAAAACCCCCTAAAAACAAGGGGCAGCAATCCCCAGCAGCAGAGACCTGTCCCTGTGGCAGGGACCTGAGGGTGGATTTCACGCACCAAGAGCCACGGGGATGTGTGGGGTCAGGAGGTGCCAGATCCACCTGCCCTTGGCCAAGCCCTGCAGGTCTGCCTCTGCAGTTCCATCCTCCCCACCCCAGAAGCAACCTGTTTGCCTCTGAATTTATTCAGCTGAGCTTTTTAGAACAAGGCATCCATCCATCCATCCATCCATCCATCCATCCATCCATCCATCCATCCATCCATCCACCTGCTCATATGTCCTTCCATAGTTTTCTCTTTTATCCACAACCAACCAAATCCACCAGCTGCCTGGATAGCTATTTATCCATGAAGGTAGCCAGGCAACTATTAGGATCTCCATTTGTTAGTTCCAGTTTGTGTCTGGGTTTCTCTACAGGGAAGAAGGTGTACTCCACTCCTGTGCCAGCCAGAAGATGGATCTGCAGAGATCTGGGCACTGACACTGCTTTGAAAACTTGTGGCCTCAGGCAACAGACATCAAGCCTAAAGTCTGTCCTTTGCTTTTATTCAGTCTCTAAGCAAGCTTCCAGGAGGAGGAAGGCCCTCAGGGTGTAAAAACAAAACCAATACCACAAGCTCATCACGTACAAATGTGGAAGCCAGTGAGCAGGCCAGACCTCTGTCCTTTGAAAGAAGGGCTGGTGCCTGCAAGTCAGGTGCTGGGTTTCATAGCTCTGTTACCCATGCTGTCCTGTGCCAGCAATTCTCCAGGCCCAACACCAGCTCAGAGCACCCCTGAGCCAACCTTCACCCCTACAGAAGCACCACTGCTCCGCATTGCACCCAGCGATTTGGGAAAGAGGTGCCTCATTACAGGGAACACATTCCTCTTGTGAGGAAACCTAGAGAGTATGGGATGTGTGAGTCAGGGGTTGGCAGAATCAGGGGTTGGCAGGGCCCTCTGGAGATCACCCAGTCCCACCCCCCAGAGCAGGGTCCCCTCGAGCAGGCTGCACAGGGCAGCGCCCAGGATCACAGGGTTGGGATGTCTCCAGAGATGGAGACTCCCCAACCTCTCTGGGCAGCCTGGCCCAGGGCTCTGCCACCCTCCCAGCAAAGAAGCTCCTCCTCAGGGTGGACTTTCCTCCAGTCCAGTTTATGCCCATGGCCTCTCTAGGCTAACCAGTTCCAAGTCCCTCATCCTCTCTTCATCAGAGATGTCCTGGTCCCCTCAGCATCTTCACAGCCCTTTTTTGTACCCACCCCAGGATGCTGTTGGCTTTCTTGGCCCAAGGGCACATTGCTGCCTCATGGTCAACTTGTTGTCCACCTGGACTCCCAGGTCTTTTTACACAAACAGGCCATCCCATCCTCTTCTACCATCTCCTTCTGTACTCAAGGAGGCCAGACTTTGTAGGAGAGCAGGTCCCTAGTCCTTCCCAAAGTGCATGCTGACTTTGGTCCAAGCCCTGGGTAGTCCTGCTCCTGTTAGTGGCTCTGTGTGTAGCACATGCCAACAAGCAACACTGGATCCTTCCATCACTCTCCCCTTCAATAAACAAAAGAAGGCCATTGGGAATAAGAAGTCCTCCTTCAGCTGCCTCTTCTCAGAGCTCTGAGGTCTTCAGTCCTTAGTTCTTAATTTCAGACACTCCTCCCAACACCAAAGGCTCTGCCAAGCCCTGTCCTGCAGACCAGCAGCTCCCTCCAGCCCCGTGGGCACAGCCTTGCATGGGCACAGCAAATAAACCCCCACCTCACCCAGCCTGGGCTCCTTCCCACTACCAGACCCTCAGTCAGAGCACAGGGGGGGCTGCATTTACCCAGAAACTGTCCCTGAAGCTTTGTGCACAGGCCCAGGGTAGCAGAGGGCCGGGGGTGCTGGGCCACGGCCTCTTTCCCCTTCCCATTAGGTGATGGGGTTCTCGCAGTCGAGAGGCAGCAGGAGGTTTGCCAGGGCACAGCCACATCTCTGGTGGAAAAGGTGTTTCACTTCCAGATCCCCTGGGCAAGAACATGGACACAGAGACCAGAGCCCTGGGGAGAGGTGTGGTGAGAGGCACACCTGCATTTTTGGGTACTTCTGAGAAGGGTGATGAAAGCAGAAGGTCCTGACTAGTGATAAAGGCCCAAGTCCCCTTTGTGAAGACATGTTCTCACCAAGCACTCTGTGCAGAAACAGCCTGAAGGCCCCTGCTTAAGACAGCCAGGAGCAAATCTTCTTGAAGGTGCTGAAGCATCCAACCGCTCTCGGATAGGTGCTGGGAGGGGTCTGGCCTCCTTGGCACAGAGCAGCAGATGGGGGAGAGAAGCTCCATGGCTCCATCTCCAGCTGCACGGGGCTGTTGTGCCAAGGGCTGCTCACAGAGCTTGTTGGGAGAGGGAACACCCAGGCCTAGCCATGCACAAGTGTCTTCTCCAGGCCAGGGGAAATGATCAATGGCAAAGCCCAGCCAAGGCTGCTGGCCCAGCCGGGTGCTGAGGGGGGTCCTGTGTGCTGGGAAGAGGTGCAGGGAGAGCCTGGTCCCTAATTTCCAGCCTGCCCCACAGCACAGGAGGGCAGATGCACTCAAAGGTGGCTTTTGCTAATGAAGCACCATGTATCCCACCCCTGTGTTCTGCTCCTGTGATGGCCTTCACAGTGGGAAGGCAGCTCTAGCAACAGCCCACTGGTCCTCCCTCCTGAGCATCATCAAATCACCCTCCCAGGATGCCAACCCCCTGCCTGGCCATGCCATGAGGGATGCAGGAAGTCCACCCAGCAGTGAAGCCATGCCTGCCATAGCTGTGCCCTGAGCTCTGCCACCTCCTCCATGCTGGTTCCCCCATCCCATCCCATCCCATGCCATCCCATCCCATCCCATCCCCTCCACTCCCATCCCCAAGCCAACACACTGGGCAGCCACAGCATCCCCAGGTGCCACTGTGGAGTCCACCAGTGCAGTGTGTATCTTCCAGTCACACAGGGCAAGCACACGTCCTGGGCACACATCCTCACCCTGACCCTCGAGTCTCAAGGGAAACATGAGCAAAGACATCTCCAGTGCTTTTCTCCTCTCACATTCAGGTCAGAGAGGAAGAACCTGTCTCTGTCAATGTGCCACAGCTTGCCCAGCACACCAGGCAGGGGCAGAGGGCACCAGGCAGGGGCAGAGGGTACCAGGCAGGGGCAGAGGGCACCAAGCAGCCTGAGGCATGGCGGGGGTCAGGCTGCAAGCCCTCCATCTCAAGCACTCCTGCCCTGGGCCAGACACAGCTCCCACCTTCCAGCAGCTCCCATGGCAGCAGCGTGGGAGCTGGGCTTGGCAGCAACACTGCTATTCACCTTCCAGTTTCCAAGGAGCCATGAGACTGCCAGAGAGGACCATTCCCTCCCCTCCCCTTGCTCCCCTGCTCAGGAGCTACACAAGAGCCTGGGAGACCCAGAGCAGAGAGGCTGGGCGTGCTGGAGCTGTATGTGGATGTTTTTCCCTCACTGTTTCCTTCCAAAACAGAGAATGGAAAAAAGAAGGGGGGGGGGAAAAAATAGCAAAATAAAGCAAACCCGACAACTCCAATTTCTGTCTTAATGAATAAATGAAACACATCCCAAGAGGTAATTAAGTGCTTCGAACCAAACATGTGTCACCTACATAAAAAAGAAAAAGAACCCAGAGAGCAATCAAGCAACTGCAATTAAGGGAAAGAGACAGATGGGTGATTGCTGGGGAGTGGGGAGCGGGGAAGGCCGGCCCCAGGTCTGCCTCCTGCAGCACAGGCCATGTCTCCCGCTGTGCCACGCGGGTGCCGGGCAGAGGGGAGGTGTGGGGGCCTCCCAGCACCCAGAGGAGCTCCTGGTGGTTTCTCCTGCATTTGCCCCAGGGACATCACACCCACCTGTGTGCCCTGGGGGACTGTGAGCGTTAATGGACCAAAGCCAAAGGAGGGAGGGGTTAGATGAGAGATTCGGGGGAAGTTCTGTGGAGAGAGGGTGGTGAGGGGCTGGAACAGGCTGCCCAGAGAGGGAGTGGGTGCCCCATCCCTGGGAGTGTTCAAGACCAAGTTGGATGGGGCCCTGGGCAACCCTGTGTAGACCCAGGCAGGGAAGTTGCTGGCCCTGAACTCGATGATCCTTGGGGACCCTTCTAACCTAGACCATTCTATGATTCTATGATTCATTTGGTCCCTTCCCAAACCAGACACTGAGCTTTGTCTCACTCTCCCTCCTGGATGTAACATCCAGGAAATACCTGGGTAAGTCCATCTCATCTCATTTCCTGCTGGCCCTTCCCCTGTCCTTGGCACTACAGCATGTGGGAGCTGTCTGGAGTGTCGCTGTGCTCCGGTCATCACCAAACTGCATCCCCAGTGTTGGTAGGGTTTGCTGTTTGTGCATGTGCTGCTCAGGAGGAAGGCTGGAGAAGGTCTTCTCTGCAGTGCAGAAGGGCACAAGAATGTGGTTGTGCCCCAATGCTCAATCCAACACAGCAATCATCTCAGGTGCCCATCCCATCCCTCCACGCCCGACCTCCATCCTCATCCCCAAATCCTAAGGCCTCTGTACCACTTGCCAGAGCCTCGGTGTTAAGGAGAAACCTCCATGTGTGTCAGCCTGCAGAAAACCACCAGCTGCTTCTCTCTCAACCCCAGAAGGCTACAAAGACACTCTTATTGGGTGGGCAAAAAGATTGACTCAAAAACCATCATGGATTTTCCTGTGACAACTCAAAGAAGGATAGCTGCTGTACCACATGCTGTGAGGGCCATGAGCTCCCTGGAAGCCTGTACTCTTTGGAGAAGCCCTTATTTACTCCTAAGTGGTGTCAGGGCCAGGACAGGGCACCCACACCAACCCCTGTACTGCTTGCCACCCCTCTGGGTCCCCTGGCTGATTACTATTGACCAAAGCTCCAGGGCTATGAAGGAAAATCCCCTGACATGTCCTTGATGCTTATTGGATTTTATGACCATCTTTTCCCTTTGGGAGGCCAAACCAAGACCTTTGGAACATTTGGGTTTGGCTGAGCTGCTGATGGAGCTGCTGTCACATCCTGAGACGTGGCAGGACATCATTCCTGACAGGGGGAGGCATGTGATTTATTCCTCTGTAGGTTTGCTCTGCCTATTCACCACCTCTCCAGTGCCTGCTGCTTTCAGCACAGGCTCCTTTCCAATGGACCTCAGCAGCTGCAGCAGCTCTGCTTGGATCCAGAGCGCTGCCCTTTGTATGAGCCCATCTCTGTCCCTGAAGAAGTATGGGCTTCCCATGTGCTTAAGGGCTGCAGCCATTCCCTGCAGAACCCTCACTGGAAGGGGTCAAGCATCAGCATCCTCCTCTTACCCAGAGAACCCAGAGCAAGTCTGGGACCTTGGGAACCACCACATGTGCAGCTGAACACACAGTCATGGGTGAACAGCAGAGAGCAGAAAGCAAACCATGGTGAGGGGCAGCCCCACAGATCCCACCTCCTGGCTCTGCTGGCTGCTTGGCTCATGGCTGGCCTGGTCTCCCCACAGTCACAGCAGGGGCCTGGGTGCCTTCCATGCTGTGGCACTGCTCCAGCCACCACCCAGCATCTCAGGCATCACAAAGCAGACACCACCACAGCTCTCCGTGCCTCCAGACCACCCCGGATCAGTCCTCCAGTTGCCACTGGGGCCACACCAGCACCTCACATCAGCTCACCTGAGCAGCCTGGACAACCCCCTATCTCCCCTTACTCTGCCCTCTCCTCCTTTTCTGTGGCCCAGCACTCAGGCTCTCTTCTCACCTCACAGGGCAACAGCATCCCCAGAGAGGGAAAGCCCAGAACTTTCCAACACCCACAGGCTCCTCTTGCCTTTTGCCCCAAGCAAACCCCATGGAGCTGAACCGTGACCCCGAGGGGGTCCTGCCTGAGGCCCTGCCCTGCCCGTGGTGCCCGGAGCACTCACAGTCTGGATGATGCTCTCCAAGGTGTCTCCTCTGCTGGGACGCCGCAGTCATTCGCGAGCTGGAGGAGGTGGGTGGTCCATGCGCCGGCTGCGGGACGGGCAGAACCAGGCGGCAGCTCTGTGACCGTGCTCACCAGGCTCCGTGGGCTGAGGAGGGCAAAGGCAAGCGTGAGTCCAGAGAGGCATGGATTAACCCCAGTCCCTTCCCCATCATGATGGTCACACTCCTCCAGTGTTCCCCTACCCCAGGTCCCTTCAAGCCCAACCGGTGAGGGAGGGATCCAGCAGAGATGCTCCTGCTCCAAAGAACCCAGGCGCCAGATGTAGCAGGTTCAAAGCACACACATACTCAGCCTCTCCCACTATCACTCCTCTCACCAGCACTCCCCAGGTACCCGTATGCCCCTTCCTTCTCTGGGAACACACCAAGATGGGGCCTTGGGCACCATGGGCTAGTGGAAGGTGTCCCTGCCTATGGCAGCGGGGTGGACTCTGAGGTTCCTTCCAACCCAAACCATTCTAACAATCTATAAGCCAGGGATGCAAGTCCATCCCTGTCTTCTACAGCCCTGCTCCAAGCATGGCCACGGACTCATGAACTCATCAGGAACCACCAGTCCACCATGAACGAATGTCAGTCACACTGCTGAGCTTAAAAGCTCAGATGTCACCTGAACCCCTGCTGAGGTCCTGTGAAATGGACGGCACCATTCCCTTGGCTCCAGAGTCTCCACGGCTGTCAGAGCCCAAAGACTGGACTCCAGCTTGATGAGGGTGTCCAGGAAGATCACCAGACTCCAGCATGGTGAGCAGCCCCCCCTGCTCCAAAGTGAACCTTCCACCTTATGACTGTTGGTCACACGGCTGCTCTCGGAGGAGAAAGAGGGTTGAAGCCATGAAACAGTCAGATGTGCCACCAAGCTAAGGAACAGGACACCTTCCTGCTGCTTTCAGCCAGCCCACCAGTGACACACACATCTGTCCTCCCCGTCCACTTGGAAAAGAGCAGCTTACACTCTGATCGGATTAGAGGAAGAAAACTGCATCACAGTAAACCCAGGGAGGGACCGACTGCCGGGGCTCTAATCCCAGGGGAGTCTTCAAGATAAGAGCATTAAGAAGTGGGGATAAAGCAGCCGCCATGCAGGAGTAGTCTGAGCTGGTCCCTAGTCTGGGGAGAGGGGAGCAGAGCACGTCCTGGCACCTGAGAGAGGCTCAGACATGACCTGTCTTTCCATCCCTGCAGCCTCCTCAGCGCGGGAGCTGGGGCAGCCCGAAGAAGGGCAGGGCTCAGGGCACAGAGGGTCCCTCCAAAGGCTTGTGTTTCTTATCATCACCCTGAAAGCCCAAGTGGGAACAGGTACAGCACAGTCCTTGCTAGAAGACCTTAAGAGTGAGGTCTCTGCACAAAGTGTTTCCTTCCAGGGAGGGGATCTAGCACTTCCTGGCTTGGACTGTGCTTCTGCACCAAGCTGACACTTCCTCCTCTGGGAAATTCTTCTTCTGCCTCCTGAAGATGGGGCCAGAGGCAACATGCACTCTGCAGAGCTCTGCTCCTCCTTCAGAGGCATTCACCAAAAGCCATCACCACACAGGTGATCTTCAGCCCCTACCCATGCTCCATGGATGGGACAGGAGCTCGAGACACACACGGCTTGCTCTCCAACTTGCTCCCAGGAGAAAGCCAAACACCTTTTTACCCTCATGAGACAATGCCCACACCAGCACCAGAGGAGAATGAGAAGTGTCAAGGTGCAGGATGAAGGCATCTCCTGCACTGTCTGCACCTGGGGAGGACCCAGGAGCCAGATGGGCAGAACCCACCTGAGATGTGGTCTGTGGTGGAGCCACTCCTTGTACCAGTGCAGTCTGGTTTGTGTAACTGGGGAATGACAGACAGCTCAGGGGGCAGCTCCTGGTGCAGGTTCTCACCCGCTCAGCCCTGGATGAGCACACAGCTTCATCGTGCTCCTCAGATTAATGGACACAACCCTGCAGCTTGGTGTAATTGAGGAAAGAGCATTTGTAAGGCAGAAGACAGCTGGATTAAAAAGGTGAAGCCCAAAAAGCAAATGAAAAGAGAATCCCTGGTGATGGATGGGAAAGCAGTTGCCGAGTCCAGCGTTTTCCTGGACCTGCTGTTGAACAGCAGCAAGATGAGAGTAGCTGAGATCCTGAGATCAAACCTCCAGAAGAGCTTGGGCAGCCACAGGGGCTTGCAGCACCTACTGCAGTTGGAAAGGCATCGTAGGCTGCTGAGCTCCAAGTCTTCCAGACTTGGTGGGAGACCCTGGTGCTGGTCCCACAGCCCACACCGGCTCTGCTGCCCAGCATTAGGACCACTGCTTGCAGAGGCTGTGCACGTGGAGGTCTGCCCCAGGTGAGGTTCAGGACAAGGACTGTCTGTCTGCCTGTCCAGCACAGCCCCTCCTGTGCATCTCCCACCACACTTTGCCATGTCCTGGCCCAACCTCTGCAGAGCAGAAAGGCCCAAACATCTGGTGCCTTCTTCTCCAGGGCACTCAGAGAGGCCACGGGGAACGCAGGCTAAAGGTCGTTACTGCAGCTTGCTTTGTTAATTGCTGCTGATCAGGCAGCTTTCTTGGCAAGGGTGGGGCAAAGACATTTGGGTGGAAAGAAGAGTCAAGTTGATAAGACAGAAGAGCTCAAAGCTCCTCTCTCTGCACCAGGTGCCAAGCAGACACAGGCCACCCCAGTAAAGATGGGGATTGTGACTGCCAGGCAGACCGGTCTCAGGACCAAGCCTGTTTGTGGTGCAGGGGGTGGAGGAGCCCAGGTGAGCTCAAGGACTGCCATGTAGGCAGAGCAGGAAGTGGCCAGAGCTGTCAGCCACAGAGGAGCCTCCTCTCCCTACCACGGAGGAAGAGAGGTGGTGGAGGTCACAGCCCATCGTCTTCCTGCATCCCTGCTTCACCACTGCAGCTCTCTGACCCCGGGCCCATCAGACAGCACAAAGTATTGCACCACCTCCCCAGCCTGTCACCAGGCCCCTCCACATCCCCTCCACACCCTCCTGGCACTGCCTGGGGACCAGTGTCCCCACTTTCCATTTCCCTTTTCTCCAGGAGCAAGACAATCTCCAGCTGGTTTCAATTCTTGCTCCCTCAGCCCCAAACACTAACCAGAGCCTTCCTGACCCAGCTTCCTGCCAGATCATCCTCTGCTGGCTCTAAAACCCTGCTGGGACTGAGACAACAGATGTGACCCCCCGATCCAAAGCCGGTGACCTGCCACACAGCAGAGCACAGCACTGGCCTGCTTGGGTTTCTTTAACACACAGATTTCCTCAGGGTCTTGGGCAACCCCAGGTATCCACAAGACCCTGAGCAAACCCAGAAGCATTTGCAGCAGGAGGGGGTTCCCAGGCTGACAAGTGCAAGCAGCCTCAGCCCAGCCCCACCACTTCCCAGTGGGCTGAGGCCAGTGGCCTGAGGCTGGCCCAGGATTGTCCCCACACACTGTGGAGAGGGGCCCTACTGCCCCTGCTGTGGATGCTCCACCACACTGCAGATCCCACCACTGCACCACACCAGCAGAAAGACCCCCGGTACGTCTGATGAGCTGGGTGTCACGAGGTACTGAGGGGTAATGACTTGCCAAAGAGACCACAAGGAGCCAAGAGAAGTCCCAGGGATGGAGCTTGTATCTCCCAGAGCCCAGACTCTTGGCCTCTTCACCTAACACACAAGCAGGCTAGAAGCCAGAGCAGCCCCAAAAGCATCCACCTATGAGGGATGGGGACTCTGGGTAGGACAGTACTTGGTCTGCACAACACCATGCCCTGGAGAAGCACACTCTGGGCAGGAAGATGCACGTGCCACAGAACCACCCAGCCACAGCCCAGCCTCTGAGGAGAGCTGCTGGGATCACCATGGCCAGGAACACTGAAATCACCCACAGGGGACTTGAAATCCGTGCTGGAGCCCAGTCCCCCAGCACAGAAATACAGCAGGACCCGCGCTCGGGGTTCAGACATTGGTTCTGGGGTCTGAGCCACCAGCTCCTTCCCTCCTGGGCAGACCTCCCACCGAGCTCAGCAGGAGAAACAACCCTTGGCACAGTCCCAGGGCAGTGGAAGCCCATTAGAAAATCAGGAGAAATCCCATTAGAAATTTAACTAAGGAGAAGGTTTAAGGCCGTTGCTGGGCTGGGAGGAGACCTGGGCATCAGGCAGCTGCAAGGTGAAGGGGCAAAATGACTACAAAACTGGAGTAGCAGAGTGATGTATGGGAATCCCCAGGCAGACAGATTGGAGAAGCCTCTGGGAGAAGCATCTCCCCTTCTGCTGGCGGAGCCCAGGGCTGCAGCGTGCCTCCCTCACTGCTGGCAGGGATGGATGGGGGAAGGAAGCTTCTGGGAGGGTTCCCAGAGCCACTGAGCTGGAGGACTTGGGCGTCCCTAGGGAAGAATGAGGGCAGGGTGCGAGGGCAAGGCTCTCCTGAGAAAGCTGGAGGGGGCTTTCTCAGCTGGAGCAGAGGGTGTGAAGTCCCCAGAGAGACACTGCTGGTCCCTGCACCGGCCAGGCTGGATTCAGGGGTTGATGAGCTGGAAAGGACAAGGGAGCAGTGATTGACCTCCAGAGGTGCTTCAGCACCACAGCAACGTAACTACCCCATAAAACCAGCCCCTGTCCTATAGCACACTGATTCATCAGTGTGTCCTCAGCACTCTCTGACCTGGGGAATAACCACACAGAGTTACCACAGGTGCCTCCCACAAACACTGGGCCCTGGCAAACGCTGCTGAGAGCGGGATGAGCCTCAGGACCCCATCAGAGTTCTGCTGGGAGGCAGCAGGAGCAGCTCCTGGGCTGGTACCTCCCCTGGGCTGCGGGGCAGGAGCACGGGGAAGGTGCGTGTGTGGGAGGGCCGGGGCGCAGCAGCTGCCGCCAGCGCGTGCCGCAGGGCGCTGCCGTCGCCCGCCCGACTTGCCAGCCTGTCCCCTCCATCTGCTGAGCCCAGCGCCTTTATTTTCGCGTCTCCACGTTTGATCAGATCGACTCTTCTGCTCTAATGAGCTCACTGAGCTGAAACAAACACAATCTGTCCGTGGAGGGGCAGGGGGGGGATGTCTGGGGGCACCGCGGGCAGCACCCTGGTGCACAACCGAGGTGGGTCTGGGAGCCAGCACCGCCCAAGCTTGTGCCTCTTGCCCCACATGTGCCCTCACAAGTCTCCCCACCGCTCCAGGGGCTGAAGACCTGAGCATGGAGAGGGATGTCTAGGGAGAAGGGCACCCTCCTCAAGCCCCAGCCTGGGCATGGCTCAGCTGTTCCCTTCCTCTCCCTGCCCATTTCCCATGCCGCCTGTCCATCTTTCCAGCTAATTACCCTGCGGTGCTGTGGGCACGAGCCACGTGGCAGCCGGCATCTGCACGGCCTCCCAGAAACGACCTTGGCTGCTCAGAGGACAGCAGGAGCCTTTTTTGCCTTCAGGCTTCCCCGGAGACAGACAAGAAGCCTTCAGCAGGAGGCACGGCGTGCGCATCCAGCCCCTGCGGTTTGCTGCTCGCTCTCAGAGCGTGGCTGGAAGCACGGAGCCTGCAGCTCCCTGCGCGGGGACCACCCACCCTCACAAGGACCCTCCAGCACCAGGCTCCCTACAGAAGCTCCCAGAAGGATTTCCCACCAGTCTGAGGCTTGATGTCTTTCTCCCTCCTGGTTTTCATGCTGGATAAAGCCCTGAGACAGGTTTGTTGGCATTCCCATGGTGTGGGTGCACTGGAGATGGGAGCTCTGCCGTACTGCTTTGGCATGAAGAGCTCCAGGGGAGAGTAAGGGCTGGATGAGGAGCACTTTAAGAAGCAGCTGGGCTGGGTGACATTGCTGCTGCTGCCCCACCATGCTTCTTCCTTGCTGCGAGGAGAGATGGAGCAGGAAGCAGGTAGCTCAGCAGAAGACACTGTCTACAGCTCTCCGCAGCAGGGATGACAGCCCCTGGGAGCATCTGACCTTGCGCTGATGGAAAGCCCCAGGAGCCCTGTGGCTGGAAGACCCCTTGGGGTGGAAGTCAAGCTGTCATCTGGGAATCTGTGGGGGCTGCACGGGCAGCAGCTGGGAGGCTGGAGGCAGGGCAGGCTCCTCCTGCCCTGCCCCGCTGCCTAGCAGCAGCTCAGCTGGCTCCAGAGAGGACAACTCCACGCATGGAGAGGGTTCAGCTGCGGGTTGTGGGTGCTGCCAGGATGGGCATGGAGACATCCAGTCCCACAGGCAGAGGAGGGGGCCATGGGGAAGGGTACCAGCACTTGTCAGCTCCTGTGTGGAGGGCAGGCAGAGGGCGGCAGGCCGGGCTGTGGGACAGTGGGCTGGAGACCCTGAAGGGCTCTGGGAGACAGGGGGTTTCAGGAGCTGGGGCAGAGCCAGGCCAGTGCCTGCCCAGGTTCACATGGTGCCTCCTACATCCCTCCTCAGCCCTTGCTTGTTTTGACCTGGGTGCCAAAGGCTCGGCAGCTTCCCAAGCTCACGTGGCACTTCAGGAAATTCCACCCCCCTTCCCCAGGTAGTGGGGTGCTTGGGCTCCATGGGGAAGAGGTGCTGATCTCCTGAGGGAGCTGAAACGGTGGCACAAGTGCCCCCACCCCGAGGAGCTCAGCACCCACCCAGCTGCAGCAGGGCGGCCGTGTTGGCTTAACCTTGCTCCTCGCTGCGGTGAGGCTTTGTGTGCGGAGAGGTTTCCTCCAGTCTCCTCCCCACACGAAATCCCCCCACTCCCTCCAGCTCTCAACATCTGCAGATCCTTTTCCCTTAAAATAAGAACCACGTCCATGCAGCGAGAGGCTCACTCCTGCCCTGCTCTAATAAAGAGGGAAGATGAAAAGACCAGGAGAAGATTTGCTTTTGCCTCTCTGCCGCTCCCAGCTCTGTCCTTATTTCTCATTCTCCTTTCCAGGAGCTGGCTGTAACCCTTTGATAATCACCCTTTCTCTCCCAAAAGCAGACAGTGTCCTTTCTTGCCTGCACAGCCAGAGAAACGTCACACTTTCCCTTTGATGTCAAGATAATGTATAGATGTAGCACCACGTGTGTGTGTGTGTGTGTGTGTGTGTGTGACACATGCAAACAGCCAGCACTCTGTCCCAGATCTGGTAATTTAGGGAGAAAAGGGAAAAGCTGGGGGAAAAATAGAAATTAAAATAATTTCTCCTGTAAATATTGGTTTGTTCTCTTCCCAGAGCAAAGGTTTGGGGTGATCTCCATCAGATGGAGCTGCCTGCGGGCAGCCTGTCCCCCCCCCGGCACCTGGGACCCCTGAATGGCCAGGGCCAGGGCAGAGCTGGGGGTGTACAGGGCCCTCTGACACCGGGGGTCCCACACCTTCCTCCTGCCCTGCCGGGCACTGGGTCCAGCCTTGGCAAGTCTCTGTGCCCAGAGGAGATGAGACCTGGCAGCCCGGTGAGACCTGCCCCGGCACAGCAAAGCGAGCGGCTCAGATCCCAGGGGTGTCAAAAGCAGCCTGGGAGAGGGATTTGGTGGAAACACCTCCTACCCCAGCAGTGCAGGTGCAGAGCCTGAGCCTGGCTCCCTGGGCACCCCACCTCCCTGTCAGGCTAGGCATGCTGGCAGCAGCCCCTTGAGCTGCTCCTCCAGGCTTATAGGAGCCTGTGAAGCCCCCAGAAACCTCTCTCCGTTCTTCTTCACAGCCCCTCTGACCAGGGAGGGGTTTCTTTGGTCCACACAAACCAGGATGGAGTATGAGCCCCTTGCCTGCTCTGCAAGTGTGGGAGGCATCACCCCCCAGATGCATCTGCTGCTGGCAGCCCTGGGCCCAGGAAACCTTGCAGGGACCAAGCCCTGACCCCTCCAGCTTTGGCATGGCCCTTGGCTGGGTTCAGGGTGTGATTTGGGACACAGAAGAAAGTCTGCTCCCAGACACAAGGATCTTTCCTTGGCCACTGGGGACACCTTGGGCTGACCGTGCCAGGCTGAACAGTGTCAGTGGGCAGCTGCCTGTCTGCCTGCCAGGGAAGGTCCCAGGCTTGCATCCTACCCCAGCAGCCTCCAGCCCCCTGCCCAACACCACGGGCTGCAGCTGGGTGGTGCAGGCAGCACCACCAGCAAAGCCAGGAGAGCTCAACCTCCTTTGTGCAGGGCCCCTCCCCACACACTGGAGCACCATTTCACCTTCACATCTTCCCCACAACATGCTCTGCTCTGCAACAGCTTCACAACCAGCCCAGCTGAGGAGAGACCCTTTACACCCAGCACAGGATCTCCAGGCAGGAGCCAGACACATGTGAGATGAGCTGCTGGCACACACAGGGAAGGGGTTCCAATACCATCGCTCCTGCAGTTTAAGCCACTGCCAGCGCCGGTGGCAACGCTCCCACTTCATGCAGAATGGCTCCATCCAGAGCCAGTCCAGGAGGGAACAACCCATGGAGGGCTGGCCTCTAGTTTGCCTAAACCAGCTGGCCTGGGCCCACCAGAACCACTCTGGGAGGGTGACAAGTGTGGCAGGTTTGGGGGCGAAGCACCGCTCAGCCTGGCTGCAGGACTCGCTGCTGGGGCAGCACAGTGCAGCCGGCCAGGATCAGACCTGGGGGAAACCCACCTGCAGCAAGAAGACCAGGAGGTCTCAGCAGACAAGCCCCTCACACTCCACTGACCTGGTGTCCACAGCTCCAGCTGTGGCCAGGCTGGGACCTGCCACAGTCAGCACACACCAAACGGCATCTTTCACCTGTGGCATGGCCAGGGCTTGGGCAGGCTGGTGGGACACACTGTGTCCCCGAGAGCCAGAGTCTGGACCAAGGCTCTGCCCACCGTCCTGCACTGTGTGGTTGTCCCCATTCCCACGCTCTGTCCTTGGTGAGCTACTCATAGCCAGGCCTGGCTTGAAGCTTCTCTTCCAGAAATCTCCTGTTCACCCCCAGAGCAGCCTCTCCCCTGCAGACTCATGGCTTTGTGTAAGACCAGGGACCACAGTAAGAGCTCCTGAGGGTCCCCAGCTCCCTGCTCCATCCACAGTGCCTCTTCCGTTCCACTGACACATCCCCCTGCTCCCCTGGGAGCTCCTGGCTCTCACCACCCTCTGCATGGATGTGTGGGCAGCTGCCTCGAGGTGCAGCTAATGTGGGGGTTTGCTCCAAAAACCAACCTTGTGGCTTTGGAATCCTCAATCTTCCAGCGACACCGCTTCCTTTCTCCCTTTACCTCCAGCTCTGACACCAACTCCCAGCATCAGGGGAGCTGGGGGGGGGGGGGCTGGGACTGGGGTATGAAGATGCCCTCCTTTTCTGTGCTGCCCACCTGCCTCAGACCACGCTCCCCTAGCAATGGGAATCTGGGCAAAAGGTTGAGTTTATCTAAGCCAGCAGCCTCGCTCAGCGCCCTGGAACTCTGCTCAGTCATTAACCGGTGAGTAAAGCGTGCTGGGTGAGTCACCGTGCTATTAGAAACACTTTCTTCTGAAGGCTGGAGAAATGCAGGAGGAGAGTGGTGTTCCTTGAAGTCCCTGGTTGTAGCTGTTTCCCCTCCATCAAGATCTCTGACCAGGGTCGGCTCAGTCCCCTCCCTGCCCCGCCGGCGCCTGTCCCCAGGGCTGTGTGCCCTGTGTGTCACACCAGGGTGACAGCCTGAGCTGGGCCTGCACCACTCCCACAGCCCTTGGGTGCTGCACCTCCTATTAAGCTGTTTGTAAAGGTTAATGCATGCAGGACAGATAGGCTCTGCCCAGATTAATTGATGCTAAAGACACCAGCAGCAAGGAGTTGCTCAGTGCCACACGTAGCGTGGGCGAGGGCTGCACGACCCTCTCCCAGTATGCTGCGACCCTCTCCCAGTATGCTGCGACCCTCTCCCAGTATGCTGCGACTCCTTCGTCCCCTCAGGCTGCCACCGATGTTAATAAATCTGGAGCACCCAAGGAGCCTCCAGACCCATCGTGTCACCCCATGCCTGCCCATCTGCCAGCTGTGCTGCTCCTGGCTCAGCCCCACTCCACACCACCACCACATTCCTCTCCTGTGCAGGGAAGCTGCTGTGACCCTTCCGTGAGCTTCTGCCTCCATCCCCAACCTCTGTCTGGCTCCTTAGAGCTTGGCTTGGGTCTGTCTGAGGGCTACACAGGAACACTGACACTTGGGATAGGCTGTGGCTACCACACCAAACTTCTGTGGCTCTTGGTGGCCACTAGTCCAGCCCATCCCCACGCTGTGCTCCACCCCACCCATCGAACCCGGGTCTGCTCCTGCTTGCTCTACTCCCTGCCTTGCCCTCTGCGTGCCTCCCACCTCCATTCCCTCTTCCTTCACATCTCTTGTTTTCTGCTGGTCGCCTTTTTCCCCCCTTCTGCTCCCAGGTCTCGTTTTAACCTTGAAAACCCACCCACTCAGCAGCACACCGAAGCCCAGACCTACACTGGGATGGGTTTGCCCATCAGGGTGAGCTTCCCCGGCCCCAGCCCATCCCCACCCCAGTGTGACCATGCCCAGGCAGTTTTGCAGCGGCACAAAGGACTCTGGCTCTGGCTTAGTGGCTATGCCACCCTGCCACCTCCACCACCTCGGAGACAAGCAGGAGCTGCCTCGAGCCAGCCTGATGCCAGGGCTGCCACGCCGATTACTTCACACTTGGCATAACGAAGAGAAATGAAGATGCCCAACCTCAGGAGAAGGAAGGGGAAGGTGAGTTGGACCAAGGAGACAGGAGAGAGCCTGGGAGGACCCTGCAGAACGGCCTTCTGCCTTATCCCTGCTTGAACACCTTGTCGGCCGGGCCAAGCTCTGCCATTCCCTGTGTCCTGCCCAGGCTCCGGGGCCAGATGCTAAGATCTTCCTATTCAAAAGGATTACAAATTACTGTCTGATCCACTAATTAGGAAGGGAAGCTGAGTGTGCTTCTGACAGTAATGTTTAGCAGCCATTTAGAAATGGCTCTGAAGGCGGCGAGGCGCTGCGGGCACACCGCAGCATGGAGCACACCGCATCTGCTCCGCGCCCGCGAGCCCAGGACCACCCCGCTGGCCCCAGCGCCAGCAGCTCCCCCTCAGCCTGGGGGGATTCTGCCCAACACCACCCCCAGCCTGCGCAGGCCCCGCAGCGAGGCCTGCCCTTCTGCGGAGCTGTCTGGCTCCTGAGGACGTCCCCAGGCCGTTTGGCTCCCAGCCCCGCTGCCATTACTTCATATTTATTTAACAAACTGAAAACCTGCTTAGCGGGGCCAGCTGAAGGCAGGGGGGACGAATGGGATGGTGGTGTGGCTGCCAGAGAAGGGCAGCGCGGCGCCGGGCTGGAGGCCACCTGCACCCTCCTCCCCATCCGCCCGCTGGCAAAGTCACACTGGGGGACTGGGCACCGGCGGGCGGCAGCCCCGGGCTGCCCGTGGGGTCCCGCTGTGTCTGGGGAAGGAGTCCAGGAGGAAAGCTCTGTGCTGTGAGGGGACTCCCTGAGGGCAGGATGGGCCTTGTGCACGCACAGGCACAGCTGTACCCATGAGGGGACCACCCTGGCCCCACGGCCACCCGCGGGGCTCAAGGGACGTATCCCCGTGTTGGATGATGCCCATATCCATGAGTCTCCACAAGTGTGTGGTGACCAAACACCTCTTCCAGACAGAGCCCAGAGACAAGGAGGAGCAGCAGAGCTGGCCTCAGCCCCTCCTGGAACCTTGAGGGCCCCTGTTTGCCATGTATCTCCTTGCCAGACCTCCTCCTCTCTCCTGGGTGAGAAACTTGCTTGAGACCAAGCAGGAGATGAGGTGGGTCTGGGACTACCTCAGGAACTGCTCTGCAGCTTTGGCCTTCCCCAAAAGTCATCCTAGTGCCGACTCCCACCCCCCCACCCCAGCAGCTCAGCACCCCAGGAGAAGGCTTCCCACAGGAGAGAGCAGGCAAAGAGCCAGCGATCCCAGCGTGAGCCCCATCCCCAGGGCACGAAGGCAGAGATACCCCCACCCTCCACCCCTGCATGACCCTGATGGCACCTGACCCCTGGAAGGTCTCCCACCCTGCCTGGCCCTGGGTGCTCCTACAGACCCTTGGTGCTGAGTGAGCCCTCTGGCACAACCCCAATCCAGCACCACCCAACACATAAACACCAACGTGATGTGAAGGGAGGAGCTGGGAGACCTCGGGGCCACAGCCCACAGAGGAGCAGCTCCATCACACAGACGAACCCGACCAGTTCAAGGTGTTATTAGATTCAGCTTCAGTGGTATTAATGACTGCTTTCACTTTTAATTAAGTTAATCTACCTATTAAAACTCTTTATGCCCATGAACATAGGATCTGAGAGAAAACAGCCCTTCCAGCCACGTTGCTACACCTGGTTTTTTGGAGACACCTATTTAACAACAATGCCAACACAACAGCTGGGAGGAAAAGCACCCAGTCCCCACCTGCAGCTGGTTGAACCAGGAGCAGCCTCGTGGTTGAGCTGCAGGAGCATCATGGGGAGGCAAGGTTTCAGATCTCATCGTGATAAACCCTAGAAAAACTATGAATTTGATGGAAAATCTTTTCTCTGCTGGGGAGAAGATGGTGCGTTCAGAACTAAGAGCTCAGGGAAATGCTGACCAGCCCCAGTCCAGTGGAGCAGCCAGGGCTTCTGGAGTCTCCCTGCCTTCCTCCTGATCCCATCTCAGGTGGAAAGGTCAGCCTGCTGGGCAGGCTCTTGCAGAAGGAATCGTGCTGGAGCTGGTCTCCAGCCCCCAGCGGGTCCCTGTCTGCTCTGCCCACAGAGGTTCAGATTCCTGATGCCTCCAGTTACTCTTGGAGTGGGGTGTGGGTGGCCTTGGTTTGATGGCCTGGTTTCTCCCCAGGCTTGGCCTTTCCCATCTCTAGGGGAAACAGGAGAGTCAGAGCCTACTTCAGAGCTGGGGTGACCTCCTCAGATCCATGGGTTTGGACTTTCTCCTCCCTTCTCCTTGTGAATCCCACACAATTCCCTTTTCAGAGCAATGCCAGCGGAGGCCCAGGGCTCCCAGGGGAGCAGCACCTTGCACAGGTCCTCCTTGCCTGGAGGAGAGGACGAGGGGAGCCACCCTACACAAAAACATCAAGCTGGCCAGAAAGACATCCTGTCACATCTGCTGAGGGAAGAGCAGGGATGGCCCTGGAAATTAAAGCATGTCAAGGGAAGGGACAGTCTTTCCCCCTGAGATGAGGCAGGCTGGGGCTCAGAGAGCTTTTGTGCTGGCCAGCAGCTGCTCAGAACACTGAGAGGGATGGACCTGAGGCAGAGGTGGGGAAGGATGGACCTGGGTCTCTCCCTGGCTGGCCTTTACACAGCAGCTGCCTGGGTGCTGTGTGGCACTGGGGACCCCTTTCAGCGGTGTCCAGGCTGGGTTCAGAGCAGAGGGGAGTCCTCACCAGCTGTAGCAATGGCTTGGTCTCCAACCACTTTAGCTTTCCAACCAAAACCACCTCTCCCTCCATCCTGCCCTATCCTCCCACAGCACTGACAAGGGCTGGAGATGCCATCTACCACGGGAGCCACCAGCAGCATCTCCCCCCTGCTCTGCTTGCCCTGCTGCCAGCCTGACTTGAAGGCACCTCTCCACCCCTGCTTTGCCTGTGGGTCGCAGCAAGCAGCCTCACGCCCTGCAGCTTATCCTACTGTGATGGATTTGGTCACTTCTTCCCATGGCTATGCAGGGTTGCAGGTGCTGATCCCTGCTCAGCTCCTGCCTCCCTGACCCCCTCTCTTGTAAGCCAGCAGGGTCCACCGAAGCCACCAAACCCCGGAGCAGAAAGGAGACGTGGTTATCTAGCAAGGAAACCAGGCAGTGCTTCTGGGAGCAGCAAAGGGAAGGAGGGGGGCAGAGCGGTCAGGGCTCCTCACCTGGCAGCGACTCACCTTCGCTGGGACAGGCAGTGCCACCAAAGTAGGGCTGCTGGGCTCCCCGGGGCCGCGGCAGCCCGGGGACTCTGGGTGTGCTGCACAGAACAGGGCGTAGCGTCTAATTATATCGGCCCTGGCCCACAAAGAGCAGCTGGGGGCTGGGGCGCCCCATTTACGCGCCCTCCTCCAGTCCCCGGCAGCCGCAGCACCCGTGCCAGCCCCGTGGCCGGGGGCTGCCGCAGCCCCGCGTCCTTCAGCCCAAGGACTGGAGGAGGGGACCTGCAGCTCCTCGCTGCCTGCACCCCCCTGCCCAGCCTGGCACAACCCCCCTCCTGGCTGGACCTGTCTTCATCCCACCCTTCAGCCCCTGGCCTGGCTTCTGCTGGGCTGCCCTGAGGGCTGGGAGTGATGTCACACTGCACCCCAGGTCTGTGTGTCACACCAGGCACTGCCAAGGGAAAGATGCCTGTCCTGGGACTCCCAGCAGCGTGATCCTGCAAGGGTGCTGGAGCTGGTGGCCTGGGAAGATGTGTCCTTGCTGAGCACCTTGCACATACACCCCATTCCAGAGTCACGGAGGGGTCTGCAGCTAGGGGACTCCAGCTGGTAGCAACACCCCAATGCTGACGGTGCCCTCATGCCTCCAGCCCTGCCTGGCCAGGCTGCAGCTGCTCTCTCCCTGCCCAGCACTTGCTGTCCTCATTGCCTCAGACCCTGCTCCACGTCTCATCAGCTCCAGGCTGGGTTCTAAGTTCACCTGCAGTGAACCTGGAGGTGTTCAAGGCCAGGTTGGATGGGGCCCTGGGCAACCTTGTGTAGCTCCAGGCCTGGAGGTTGGTGTCCCTGCGTGTGGCAGGAGGTTGGAGCTCTGTGATCCTTGGGGTCCCTTCCAACCCAGACCAGGCTGGGATTCTGTGATTAGAGCAGCCCCATGCGAAGAGCCTTTGGAGGTGGCTGGAGCCATCAGGAGGTAATTGGCATCTCAGGGTGCACAGGACTGGATGCATCAGGGCTGTGGTAGGAGTGTGGGCGGGGCAGGGAGACACCTCCCTGCCCATGATGGGAGAACTGGAGCCAACACACCAGTGCCATGGTTCTTCTCCTGCTTTGGGGGTGCCAGGGGAGGGGGCTGGGCAGGAGCCAAGGGTGCTCAGAGCCAGTGCTGTAGCAATGCACGTGGAGATGCCAAGAGCTTAGTGGATCCCATCCCATGGTAGTGCCATGGGGCTGGTGTATCCCATCCAAAGTCCTCTTGGTTCACTTCCCTGAAACCTCACTGTGCTCTGAAGGTCCCAGGCTCAGCCTCCCTCTCCTCGTATGGGACCCCAGCGTGCTCCAGCCAGCCAGCAGCCAGCCCAAATGGTGTGTCTGGGTTCCCCTGGCCCTGGGGGACCCACCCCTGCAGTGCCCTGTGCGCATCGCCTCAGCCATGGCTCTGGGAGCCCCTTGGCCAGGCTGATGGACAGCACAGCCCCCCACCCCCTGGGCTCTGTGTGTGTGTGTGTCCAGAGAGGGGTCCCTGCCAGCTCATCCCAGGGACACCCAGGGCTGAGGAGCAGCTGGGGGCTGCTTGGCCCCTGCCAGCAGAGGGGCTGTGGGCCGAGAGCGGATCGGGAGGTGCTCCTCACCTGACGTTATTTTGGTTGCTAGGTGATTAAATCATCCATCTGCTTATGACAGCGCGGGAGAGCAGTGAGTCAGTCCCCTTCCTACAAGACAACAAAGGGGTTTTCAACTCCAGCCCACCTCCAGCCTGTCCCCAGGTCTGGCCGTGCCTGGAGGATGCTCAGAGAGCAGAGCTTGCAGGGGGGGCAGGGATCCTGCCCTGTGCTGCAGCCCCACACCCTGTGCCACGATGCCAGGGGGCTGTGGGCATCCTCCAGTGTGTTTCTGGTGACTGGCACCTCCAGGGCACCCTGGAGCATGCAGCTGGGCACCTGTGTCCTCACAGGGGTTTGGCTTTAGTGCACCCAGAGCAGCTTTGAGGGGAAGGATGAGCCCTTCTGGATGCAAAGGGGGGTGTGCTGTTAGCCCCCCAAGGACAGCCCAGCACCCTCAGCACAGCCACCCAAGCACCGTCCGCAGGCACCCGCCATGGGAACATCGCTCGTGTGGCACACAGAGCTTTGGGAACAGGGCCCAGGGAGAGCTGGCAGGCTGCTCAGGGCGAGCCAGGCAGGAAGGCAACAGTCTGGGAGAAAAGAGTGTTTCCAGAACGTGTTTGAAGTCGTCTGGAGGAGTAAAGTGGGAAGGAGGAGAAAGAGGAGCCCCTCTGTGTGTGTGTGTGTGTGTGTGTGTGTGTGTGTGTGTACATGTATGTGTGTAACAGCGACAACAGGAGCCTCCCTCCCTGCTGAGAGGAAACCATCTCAGTTCCTCAGGGTCTGGAGAGTGTGGAGACCCTGGGAAATTAAAGCTCTGCCCACAAAACATGTTCAGAACGTCCAGTTTCCATCAGTGCAGCTCTGAACCACACGCAGCTGCCAGACAGACCCCTCCACTGCCAACTAGCACATGCTGAGCCAGGCCACTGGCTGCTGGGTGAGGGGCTGGAGGCTGCCCAGGACCCACGTCCCCTGCCCACACACTGGATCTAAAGCCCACCCCGACCAGCAGAAACCTCCTGTGAGAGGCATGGACCTTTGTGGGAGCTTCAGTGGCTCTGTGGCAATTTGCTGGGGGGATGGAGAGGAGAGGCTGCCCTGGGAGCTGCCCAGCCCCTGCCCACAGCAGCCCTGCTGCAGCACAGGGAGCACCACACGTGGCAGAAACGGGGCAGAGCCATAGCAGAGCAGCTGGGACCTGCCCAAAATGGACTTCTCTGCCCCCACCACAGGCTTCTCTCCCCACCACTGCAGGGGAGCAAGTGCAGAACCCTTGCTGCCTGTCCCAGCCCTCCTGCCCCACACACCCCATGCCAGGGCTCAGCCGGCACCAAGGCAACCACAACAGCATCCCAAACCCAACACCCAGCACCCCAAACCCTGGGAGCTGGGCTGGCAGCCTCCCCACTGCTCTGCACAGCAACCCCCCCCCCAGGTCCCCCGGCAGCTATCACGACTTCTTAGTGCAAAGAGATTCATTAATGAAGTGGAAAAGGAGGAGGAGGAGGAGCAAGCTGAATGGTCTGTCCTGAGGGACAGTACAGCAGGGAGGAGGAGAGGAGAGCACTCAGCATTGATCTCAGGGTAAGAAGCCTTCAGAGGGAGAGGAACGACTGTCCAGAAAATAACTGGGGGTGGGAAGGACGAGGGGTCCAGTTGGCTGGGCATCCTGCCCAAGGGGGCTGCCAGCTGTGCTGGAAGGCAGAGATGTGGGCAGGAGGAGACCAGGGCAGAGATGCTGCCTCCAGAGCCACGCAGCTGCCACCAGCACCCTATCCACAGCAGCCTCCACCAAAAGACAGCTCACGGAGCTGGCAGGAGGCAAAGGAAAGCCTGTAGAGCCATGGGTGGGAGCGCTGGGTCCTGAGCAATACCCATGGCATCACAGGAGAGGCCTCCTCAAGGCTCCCTGCCCCATCCAGGCTCCCTGCCCCATCCAGGTTCCCTGCCTCATCTGGACTCCGAGCCCCATCCAGGCTCCCTGCCCCATCCAGGCTCCCTGCCTCATCCAGTCTCCCTGTTTCATCCAGTCTCCCTGTCCCATCCAGGCTCCCTGCCCCATCCAGTCTCCCTGCCCCATCCAGGCTCCCTGGCCCATCCAGGCTCCCTGCCCCATCTGAACTCCCTGCCCCATCCAGTCTCCCTGCCCCATCCGGACCCCCTGCCCCACCCAGGCTCCCTGCCCCATCCAGTCTCCCTGTCCTGTCCAGTCTCCTTGCTCCATCCAGTGTCCCTGTCCCATCCAGGCTCCCTGCCCCATCTGGACTCCCTGCCCCATCCAGGCTCCCTGCCCCATCTGAACTCCCTGCCCCATCCAGGCTCCCTGCCCCATCCAGGCTCCCTGTCCCATCCAGTCTCCCTGCTCCATCTGGACTCCCTGCCCCATCCAGGCTCCCTGCCCCATCCGGACTCGCTGCCCCATCCAGGCTCCCTGTCCCATCCAGGCTCCCTGTCCCATTCAGTCTCCCTGTCCCCTCCAGGCTCCCTGTCCCATCCAGGCTCCCTGCCCCATCCAATCTCCCTGCCCCATCCAGTCTCCCTGCCCCATCCGGACTCCCTGCCCCGCTGCTGGGTCCCTCCATCCTGTGCGGTGCCACCCTGGCCCTGCGGGATGCCGCCAGCTCTCCCGCAGCAGCAGCACTGGTGGAGGGAGGAGGACAGGCTGGACTGTGTGGGAAGGAGATTTTTCTTCAGCATGTCAGCTCCCAGTCCCCAGGCTGTCTGGGAAGGGCCGGGCTGCTGCGCCTCTGGGCAGCACTGCAGGGAAATGGGGAGGGGCAGCAGGCTCACCCCAGGGCAGAGAACACAGAGACCCCAGGAGTGGGTCCATCTGCTCTGGATGTGGGAGCACTGGAGGCTGCTGGCAGCAAAGGGAGGGGAAGGGTTCCCTCCCCAGCTCGCAGCTCCAAGCAGAGCAGTAGTGGCATCAGGGGGGCAGGGGCTGCGTGCCCAGCAGCTCCACGACAGATGCTCTCCCAGCTCCAAAGCCTCACGTGGTTCCTTGGGTCCCCAGCAGCAAGTGCTTCCAAGCCCTGGGAGCACGGCTCTGCAGCAGGCTCCCATCTCCACAGCACACAAGAGACAGCTCCCCATGGCTCAGAGCCCATGACCTTGGCCTCTGCTGCTCTCCTGTGGGGCAGCTGGAGGGCTGCTCTCCTTTGCTTGTGCCCTTCAGGCCTCAGACCCCACAGGGAGACCCATCTGACCTGGGGCCAGGGCTCCCACACCCTGGTCAGCCCAGGGAGATGACTGACAGCTCACCAGGGGCATTGGATGCCCCATTCCTGCCCAGTGCTACAGCCCCACATCCCACTGCAGAGGGCACATACACCTCCAGTGAGCATCACCCTCTCATGCCAAGCTGGAGGAGAGGACACCTCTCAGCATAGGGTCTGACTGTCCGTGCACCTCCAGCCTCCAGAACATCTAGCGTGCTGCCTGGAAGGCACAACCCAAACCTATGCCTGGCATGGGAATGGTTTTCCCACCCTGGAGACCTTTGCCCACAGCCAGTGGGGTCAGGCAGGGAATCACAGCAGTGTGGGTGAACTGAGAGGCTGAGGACTGGATGTCAGTCAGCTGAAACGCTTCCTGGAGACACCACTGAAAGGATCCACCGGACTCCAGCCTCTCCCCACGCCGGCAGCAGTGAGACACAAGTCGGGCAGGTTGTTTAGAAAATGCCAAACGGACCCTTTCCTGATCAGCTGGAAAATTCCCTTGGTGCTCAGAAGCTGCTGGAAAAGGGACCTCCCTGCCCGGGTCTGGCCAGGAGCCGAGCAGAGGCACCACCATCCCATCCCGCAGGTTAGGTCTGGCCGGGCGTGGGTGCAAGGCAGCAGGTCCCAGCGGGGCTGGGCAGCCAGCACCCAGCTGAGATGGGCACCTCAAGGCCCTGCCCAAGCCCAGGAACTCCCAGCTGTGCCCGAGCAGGCATCTCCCTGTGCCCCTCTGCCATGGGCAGGATTAATGGGACGAGGGAAACGGCGAGAGAGCGTCAACCCCATCCCCGCAGCGAAGAAACTGTGCCATTAAATCCTCTCTCCTATGACACACACTGAGCCTATTTCGGTAATAGTTTGGCAGGGGAATTACATTACTGAGCCTATAAATACCTCATGGGGTGCTGCTCTGCTGACGGAGCAGTGGGACGTGGCCCTTGCCCACCCTGGTGCTGGCGCTGCCATCACCGTCACCGGCGCGGGCAGCTGCCCGGGCGCTGCCCTGGGGTGCAGGACACAAGGACGCGGTAGGGAAGGGCTGTTCCAGGGACTGGGAGAGAAGCAGGGTGGATGGGAATGGGGCGAGAGCTGTGTAAGCCCTGGAGACACCAGAGGGTCGGGGCTGAGCCGGGGGGGAGGACAGATGGAGGAGGGTGGTGGAAGGGATTAGCACCCTGAGATGCTCCCAAAGCAAACGCGAGGCTCCCCGTGGCTGTGGCTCAGGGAACCCATCGGGCTCGAGCCAGCCTGGCACATGCAAGCAGCCCAGACTGTCCCTGTCCTCCTCCTGGGGCACCCCACAGCTCACACAAGAGGAGGCAGCAACTGAGGCTCCTCAGGGCACAAGCTGATGCCCTGAAACGTCTCGGTGGGATTCACTGCACGTTCTTCCCAGCCCACACGGCACAGAGGGAAGCTGCTCGCTGGGAAGCCCTGGCCATCAGCTGGGACATCCACATGGGAGAAATCAGTGACCCATCTCTGGTGGCTGCTCCTTTACCCAAGCCCTGGGACAGTGTGGGTGTGAAAAATACTCAGCCACATCTGAGGGGGACAGCAACAGGAGGCAAAGAGGTGGGGAGGGGGTTCCAGCCCCCCAGCCACGCTGGCCAGAAAGGGGAATGGCTGGAGCTGTGATGCTTGGCATCTTGCAAGGGAAATTGTGTGTGTGGCCCCTGTCAACAAGTGTCAACATTGTTCTTCAAAGCTCCTGGGTCCCACCTGCAGAGAGAGCTCCTCCAAGTCCTCACCAAACAGTCTCTGGGCAGCACAGGAGATGTAAGGGGATGCTAAACCCAAAGGCAGTTGCTGGGGTCCCTTACTGTGAGAGTCACCCAAGGGATGTGCAGGAGGGTCCACACTCCCCTGGCATGCAGGAGCCAGACCAGGAGACCCCCAATCCATCCTGCAGCCAGCAGAGGAGAGCAGCTTTTCACAGCCCTGTCACCCATCCCCAGAGTGTATAAACCCACCAAGATCACCATGAAAGCTCTGGAGGTGTTACAGCCCTTCCTTCAGGCAGGAAAGCTTGGCAAAGAGCTGCAGTGAGCCCAGCCCTGTCCAGAGAGAGCCCATAGTCCAAAGCCACCAGTAGAGAAACATGGACATCCATGAGAGAGAGCCTGCCTGAGCCAACCCCGAGCTGGCACGTTAGTTCAGGTTCACCTTCAGGGGACTCTTCCCTGCTCTGCAAGAGAATGGGGTTCGTCCTTGCAAGCGCCAAGGGGCTCAGCACCCCCCTTCTCTTCCACACCCAGAACTGTGACACCCACTGGAATCTCTCCTAAGAGCTGCATTGTTCTCGTGGCCAGACGCTGCCCACAGAGGAGCTCTGCTACGCTCCCAAACAAGACAGGGAAGCTGATGCCAGAACTCAGGCACCTTCTGCAAAGCACCGGGGGCAGCTGGACACGCCAGGCCCCAGCCAAGAGGCTGGTGCAGGGCTCCAGGAGTGTCGGTTCAACCAAGCTCTGCTGGCACGTGGCTCCCGGCAGGACACGGCACCTCCAACAGCAGCTCAAGCCCAGGGCATCCCTCACATCCCCCAGCAGAACCGCCACTGCTCTTTATCCCACATAAGCCTAAAGACACCCCCCAGGAGGAGGGATAATCAAGCAGACGCCCTGCTCAAGACAGCTCCCTCCCATAGAATCCCAGCCTGGTCTGGGTTGGAAGCGACCCCAAGGGTCACAGAGCTCCAACCCCCTGCCACAGGCAGGGACACCAACCTCCAGGCCTGGAGCTACACAAGGTTGCCCAGGGCCCCAGCCAACCTGGCCTTGGACACCCCCAGGGACGGGGCACCCACCCCCTCTCTGGGCAGCCTATCATCCCAGAGATCTGCCTGCAATCCCTCTACTTCCAGGAAGTAGGAAGTATGACGGGAGGCCTGTCCTCCAGCACAGGCTCCTCATGGGGAGGGTAGGAGGTGTCTCAGCCAGACCCAGGTGACTCAGCACCCCTTGCCACAGGCTAGGAGGACACAAGGGCTGCCCAGGGCTGCGGAGCAGCAGCAAGGAGCTGCCCGCTGCCTCCAGCCCCAGGCACGGCTGGCCAGAGAGCTTGGCCAGCTGCGGCTTCAGCCCGGGGTGTGACAGACGTGGGCTGGAAGACAGTGAGAAGAAAACCCACGCTGAGCTCCCAGCTCCAAACCAGCCCCTTGAACCCCATCCAAGAGCGAATTGGAAGCCGGTGCAGCTCTGGCAAGCAGGTGCCACCTCGCCTGGGGCTGAGGCCGCTGAGCACAAGCTGATGACTTCGTCCTGAGCCACGAAACCAGGGACACAGGTGGCTGCACAGCCTCCCAGGGAGGGCTCCTCCTCACAGGTCGCTCCCCTCCTCCGTGGATGGCAAAGGGATGCTGTGGGCACGGAGGACAGCAGGCTGCCATCTGGATCCAGGACTATCCATCTCTGCCCATGGCAGCAGCGGCTCGGGAGAGGCTGGGTTGTGGACAGACTACAGGGGACGCAGCGTGCTGGTTTCTGGCCGTGCTGCTGCTACCCAGGCTGCAAAGAAAGCCTCATTTTTTATGCAAAGATGCACAGTGGTTAACAGGAGGAAGGCTTGCCTGGGAGGCACGCAGGTACCACACCAATTTCCAGACGGGTCTCCAATTACTACTGATGTTTATTTGATTTACATTTTTGGGGGGGGGGCTTGTTGGATATTTACGCTTGGAGAGTGAAATCCATCCTGGCACCACTGGACCAGCGGGAGGGTGGGAGAAGGTGCAGGTCTCCTGCTGCAGAGCACACGTTTCCCTGGAGCTGCTCTGTTCCCTCAGCACTTGCAGCCGTGCTTCAGCACGTCATGTACACGGAGAGGAGCGAGGGAGCTGAGCTGCTGCGGGGACCAGCGCTGGCCCTGCACACGCCAGGGCTGAGCCCACATCTGGAAAAACCCCGTTTTCCTACTGGCAGCGCTGTGTCTCAGGAGTGGCAGCTCTGGCCAGGCATCAGCTTCCCGCAGGAAGCCTCTGGGCTGGCTCTGCTTTGTGCTTCCTCAGAGGAGAAGCAGTCGGAGGCAGATTTGTGAAGCTCTCAGAGTCCATTTTGAGAGCCCTGGGTCCTGTGGGCTGCCAGGGACACGTCTGCACACACTGCAGCAGGTGCCAGACCCACACCGGGGTGGTGGCACGGGATCAGGAAGGTCACCAAAGCTCCAATCCTCAAAGCCATGCTGGTGCAGGACTCCAATGGAAATGATGACAAGGTGGCTCTAAATCCTGCTCCTGCCCAGGCCTCTTCCCGGGATAGGGCATCCGAACTGCGTCACCCTGGGAGGGACTTTGCCCTGTGGCATCTCTCTCCTGTGGGGTGGGCCAGCATGTAGGGGGGCACTTGTGGGCCTCTTCGAAAGTCTAATGACCCAGCCAGTGCCTCGGGGCTGATCCACACCATTGCCAGAGCCAGAGGGGTGTGCAGGGACCCTGCCTGACGGCTGCATCTGCAGGGCCTGTGAGCAGAGGGCACGGCCAGGTGCCTTTCCCCCGGCTCGGTGCCATCGGTGCACAGCCAAACACCTTGCCTGGGGCAAGACCCGGTGGGCAGCAGCTGAGATTTGGGCAGGCGGCTCTTCCAGCAGCCACGGCACCACACAGCATGGCTGGGCTGCGCTGGGCTGAGCTGGGGCTGTGCTGGGCTGCGCTGGGCTGTGCTGGGCTGCGCTGGGCTGAGCTGAGCTGGGCTGGGCTGGACTGAGCTGGGGCTGCGCTGGGCTGAGCTGAGCTCCACACTGATGAGACGAGACGGGGAGAGGCGAGAGGGGCTCGGTCGGGGCCCGAGGGATGCGGGGAGTGAGCGCTGCCTTCCCCTGCTCAGCACACGCACACACCGCAGCCGGCGGCCCCCCCCTTTCCCGGAGACACGCGGGGCTCCCGCGGGATGCGGGGTGGGGATGTCGGGGAGCGGCCACACGGGTGCTTCCGGACCCCCCCCCCCGTCCCCCGCGCCCGCTCCCCCCGTCACGCGTGTGTGCGTTCCCCGCACACCCCCGCCGCACGCACACACGCGCGCGCCCCGCAGCGCACACGCGCAGGCTCCGCATCCCCCGCCCGAGGCGCGCGCGCACCCCCGCACCCGCCCGCAGCGGGACGCGCACACGCGCGCGCCGGCCGGGGTCGCTCCCGCACACACCAGCCCAATGCGGTTGGCACGCACGCGGGAACGGGGCCACGCTCCGCACCCCGCGCACCGCATCCCGCACCGCGGACCCGCCGCCCCGGCAGCAGCGCGCACGCCGGCTCCGCTCCGCAGCGGGTCGTCCCCCCCCCCCCTCCAGCCCCGCACACCCCCGCAAGACGCTCAGCCGCCGGCTCCCGCACATGGCAGCGCAGCGGGGCTGCGGGGCGGACGCGGCGGGGCCGGGCTTACGCTGCGCTCTCTCCCCCCCCAGCCTGCGCGGCCCCGGCGCGCTGCGGGCAGCACCCGCGCACGGCGGCGCCTGCCGCTGCCCTGGGCTCGCCCTGCGCACCCACACCCGTGGGGTGTGACGGGACACGCCCCCCGTGGGTGCTGGACCCCCCCCCCCCCGCACACACACACACACACAAACACGCGAGCGATGGGTCCGCAGCCGCTTAACTCCTCGGTGCCCGGCCCCAGCACCATCCACCCCAGCCCTGCACCACCCGGCCCGGCTCCGCGCCGTCCAGCCCAGCCCCGGCATCACCGAGCCCGGCCCCGGCGCCATCGAGCCCGGCTGGCTCCGCACCGCGTCCCCCCCTCCCCATCCCGGGGCTGCGGCCCCCCCCGGCCCCGCTCCCCTCCCTCCCGCCGCGGCCCCCCCACCCCCCCAGCCCCCCTCAGCGCGCCCCGTCGGGCCGGTCCCGCCGCGGATCCCGGGAGCGGCCGCGGGTCGAGCCCCCACCCCGCCCCCCGCCCCGCCGGTGCCCCCCCCCCGGCCCGCCCCGCTCACCTCGATCCGCGGCGGTCCCGCGGCGGGGCAGCGCCCGCTCCTCGCAGCGCCCCGGCGGCGGCGGGCTCGGCGGGGGGCCCGGCTCGGCTCGCCCCGGCCCGGCCCAGCCCCGGCCCCGGCCGCTGGCCGGCCGCCGCTGCCCCCCTGCCCGCGGCGCGGTCCGGCCGCCTCGCCCCTATGCGGAGGCTCCAGCAGCACCGAGGCGATGCCCATTCATTCAGCTTGTCCCCCGCAGCCCTCCCCTTCCGCCCCGCGCTCCCAGCCTCCTGGATGGAGGTGGCTAGTGATGCTGCAGCGGTACCCAGAGCCCCCGGAGAGTACAGTGCGGAGAGGAGGGAGGGAGAGGAGGAGGAAGGAGAGCAGAAGGAGGGAAGAGGAAAGAGAGAGAGAGCGAGAGAGAGAGGGAGAGAGGGAGAGGGAGATGGCTGCCCCCAAAACCAGAGCTGGATCTGCAGAAGACTCTGGGATTGCCACAAGTAAATCAGGGCAGGGAGCGGAGCGGGGCCGGCACAGCACCCTCCATCCAGCCCGGCACAGCACCCCGGCAGGGCACCCGGGGTGCTGTGAGGGCCAGCAAAAGCCTGGGGGATGCGGGCGGTGGGCACAGCCCCGCGCGGGTGCAGAGCGGTGTCAGGGGCCCCCTCCTCTGAGTCAGGGCCGGCACCAGCCGGGGGGGCACCAGCCTGGAGCTTGGCTTTGAGGATGTGGGAAGCTCAGGGAGCCGCCAAGCCAGAGTGCAAAGCCTGTGCTCTCGGCCCCACTTCTGCCTTTGCAACCTCCCAGCTTTGCCCTCCCCAGACAGGCCTCCTCCACCCCCCACACAGCCAGGACCCCTTCAAAAGGCACTGGGGTCCATGTGTCCAGAGCCCCAGGAGGATGTCCTGCACACCACATTAAAGTTTCCTAATCTGGGTCTTGCTTAACCCTTTGGAAAATAATCCACTGACCATCTGGCACAGTGATTTTCATTTACAGCCTTGCACAAATTGGGCTCAACTGGCCACTTCCCTGCTTTTGCCCATGGCTTTTAGTCACTCTGCTGCACAGGTGCCTTCCTAGGCACCGACCTGCCATGGGCTGGAGCATGCTTGCTCCTCACACCTTCCCTGATCTTCTGAGGAAGCTTTGCTCCGAACTGGGCAGAAGGTGTTCCCCTGCCCAGCCTACCTGACCCCTGTTGTCCTCTCCTGGGGACAGCAGAGGAGCTTGGACCAGGAGAACAGCCCCTCTACTCATGTCCCCTTTGAGGTGTGCACAGGACAGGTGGGAGCTGTTAACTACCCTGAGCAGATGGGTCCACGCAGGACGTTGAGCAAGAGCTCCAGGGCTTCCACCTGTGATGCTTCACAGCTCAGGTGTCTGTGATTTACCCAGTCTGGGACCTTTGGGAGGCCTGAACCCCATGAGAAAACGAGGTGCCCAGCGAGCCAGGCACTGGGCATTTCCAAAAGCTACTGTGCACCTCCAGCCCCTACCTGGCGTCAGGCTGGAGGGATCCATACGAGATGCTCTGAACAGCTATCCCAGTTCTTTTCTCACCACTTTGCCCTAATGCTTTTGGGAATGGAGAACTTGGCTTTCTGGGGAAGGAGCCTCATTCTCTAAGGAAAATGGAAATATACAGATTTTTTTTTTTCTTCCCTTCCTGTAGCAGATTCAGCAAAAGTGCAGCTGCCTCCACAGCCCTGAATACAGAATTGACCATTCAGTTCATCCCTAAGGGGAAAGGACCAAGTAGAGAAGAACAACGAGCCCCACAGTGCTCTCTGCACCCTCTAAAGTCTTTCTCAGCCCAGGCATTTTCCTTTCCCAAGTTTCAAGGGTGCCTGGCTCCCTTTGCAGGGCAGTGACGGCTGCCCACGTGCTGCCAAAATCCCTCTCTGAATGCTTATCAGCTTCAGAAGGGGCTTTTTCTCCTCAAACTGAAATTGGGTGGTTTATTTGTCAGTGATGGAGACCAGGGCCCAGAGGTGTGGGGGATGAAAGAGAGCAGGAGCCGAGTGACCGGCGTCCTTCGAAAGGCTCCAGGCTGCTGCAGAGGCAAAACACATCTCACCTGCCAAAGGGAAGAAGGCTTTGAGATGGCAGCCAGGCTTGGATCTTCTGGCTTTGAGGGGCAGGGCCTTTTCCATCCTTCCTGCCTGTCCTACAGCCCTCCTGAGCCTTATGTCAGCCCTGACTGCCTGGGAGGGAATGAAGATGAAGGCGTGAGAAATGAAGATGAAGGCACGGGACATGAGGTTCATTGCTGATTTTGCCATGTGTGTGTGTGCTCCTCAGGAAGCATCTGGGTATCCTGAGTAGTCTACAGCCAGGTGCAGTGCCCAGGGGGTGCAGAGCAGCCCTGGCAGGCTGGCACCCTCCCTCTCATGTGTCTGGTTGGCAACGAGCAGGGCTCATGTGGAGGAGTAAAACGATGGGATAGGGAGGGCTACTGGAAATGGAGGGCAGCTGGGGAGGTTTGTCTGCAGAACAGCCCCAAACCTCCTTCCTCAGGTGTACAGGAGTCAAGAGGGGACCTGGACAATGGCAGAAAAGCTGTGGGCAGCTGTGTGGAGGCCTTTCCCAGCAAAGAGAAATGTCTCCCATTGCTGGTGATGAAGGAGGGGACATCAAGGGGGCATAGGAAGAGCTGATGCATTCGAGGCAAAGGGGAAATAACCTTCCCAGGGACCAGTGTGAGGTGTTAACGTGGCTGCTGCTGGCAAGAGGGCAGTGGCTGGAGGAATTCAGGCAAAGGGCTTTGGCTGGAAGCAGTGAGGGGACTCTGGGCAGCACCAGGACACAGGAGCTAAGGTCAAGGAGGTGCAAAGCAGGGCAGCACAGCCATTGTGTGTCTGCTCAGGGGCTGCTGGTGGGAATCTTTTAGTCCAGGAGCAATTTTCTGTGCTGGCACCTTCTCTTGGGGAGGGATCACTGGACATTTATCCTGTTGGGTGGGGTAATCTCCACCAGGGAGGTGGGGAAAGGCCTCGGTGGGAGGTGATGTGCTCTGCTCTGTGGCTCTGCTGGAATTGGGCTGATGGGCTGGAGCCCCAGCAGGAAATGTCAGCTGGGCTGGCTGATTCTTTTGGAAGGAAAGAGGCAAGTCTGGCACAGCACGGTAGAGCTGAGAGTCACCATAGAGATAGCGGTTGGAGATGGTGGGTGGTGGAGATTACCCAGAGCTAATGTGTGAAAGGAGAGCAGGAAGGGCTGAAGGACGGGGTGCTGTGGGCATCCAGCAGAGGAGGGATGTGGGCATGAGGAAGAGGCAGAGGAGCAGTGATGAGGAAGGCAGGCAGAAAGCCAGAGAAGGACATCAGAGAAGCTCCAAGGAAGCAGCTTTCTAAGCCAGTGTGGCTGAGTGTGTGGAGACCTGGAGAAGGGTCTAAGATGAAGACTTTGATGGACCCCTTTGAGGGTCTAAGATGATGGCTTTGAAACCATCATGAGAAACCTGGCCACGGGCTGTGTGCTGAGCAAGCAGGACAGAGGCAGAGACACTGCAAAGAGCTCAGGAGGGGAGAGACCTGGGGGAAGGGGGGCAGTGATCCGAGGGGATTTTGCCATGCTCAGAGATGCTTGTGCTGTGAGCCTGAGGGGCCCTAGCCCAGGTTAGGGAGAGAGGAGGGAGGGTGTGAGGGGGCTGTCCCCATGGCAGGGAGGGGATGGGGTTGTCAGGAGAGACAGAGAATTCCAGAGAGTCCCACCAAAGTGGCTGGGGAGATTTGTCTCTACAGAGCAGCAGCAGAGGATCAGGGTTGAGAAGTCAGGGTCTCTTCCATCCCTGTGATGACAGTGGCAGGATGCTGGGGGAGAGGTCAGTTCTCTGAGAGGAACAGTCATTTAGGGAGAAGAAAGCAGAACTGAATCATAGAACCATGGAATGTGTTGGGCTGGAAGGGACCTCCAAAGCCCATCCAGTCCCACCTTGCAGTGAGCAGGGACATCTTCACTAGATCAGGTCACTCAGAGCCCCATCAAGCCTGACCTGGAATGTCTCCAGGGATGGGGCCTCTACCACCTCTCTGGGCAACCTGGGCCAGTGTCTCACCACCCTCAGAGTGAAGAATTCTTTCCTAATACCCAACTTAAATCTCCCCTTTTTGAGTTTAAAACCATCACCCCCCATCCTATCACTCCATGCCCTTGGGAACAGTTCTTCCCCAGCTTCCCACAGGCACCTTTCAGGGATTGGAAGGCTGCTACAAGGTCCCCCCAGAAGCTTCTCCTCTCCAAATCCAGAAGGAACTGATTGGAGTCGAGGAGTTCTCTTGAGTTTGGGACTTGCCCCATGGCACTGATTGAGCAGTGTCCACTTGGAGCCAAAAGCCACCACCCTGGGCACACAAAGACCCTTCTTTTTCAAGTTTCCTCTGCCTGGACATTCAGGTAGTGAACATCTCTGCAGCCCAATGGACAGTCTTTGAGTGCAGCTTGCAGATCTGTGCTGCTGAGCAGGAACAATTCCTCTGGCACTGGTTTGCTTCAGTCTCCAAGGGTGACATCATTTGTCAAAGATGCCTCTGAGTGTTTTGGTTGTGCTGGACCAACCATTGACTGCTCACAGGAGGAATGACCCAGCTCAGCTCTGCTGGGAAAGCCAGGGAGGGACCGAAGGACAACATATGGAGAGGGAGGTCAGAGAAGGAGTGAGGTGTCAGTGTGGAGTGATGGATGCATTGCTGAGCATGCACAAGCCATGCTGGGGATGCTGAGTCTACAGGACGCTGAGACAACTGACTTCAGACATGGGGGAATGAGAAGACATGTGAACCCAGATGAGGGCATTGCAGGGGAGCAGCAGCTCGTATGCAGGGCCCAGACCCCAGTGCCCTCAGACACACGGAGGGGTGGAAATCCTGCACCTCCCAGCGAGGCAGGGGGCAAGCCTGGGCTGCTCTGCTGTGCTCTCAGTGAATCACTCAGGAGTCAACTCCTCATCTCTGCTCCATGCTGAAATCAAACACTGATGAGGGCCAGCCAGTCAACCCAGCCACGTGCTCGAAGACTTGGCCAGTCTGCTCCCAGTGCCCTGCTCACAGGAAATGTCTCTGCTGCTGCCTTGACCTTGGCTGGTGGGTCTTACAAAGCCTGTTTCACCAAGGAGAGGTCTGTCAGACCAGCCCTTGCTATCCTTCCTCACAAAGTTCCTCCTTACCCTGCCCAAACAAGCTGGAGCCCATCAGCACATCTGAGGAGCATCACGTTCCACCTGGACAAGATGCAGGACATGTAGTTGGTGAAATAAAAAATACCCTATGCAGTGTTTTTACCACAGAGAGGGCACAAGAGAGGGCATACCAAGGACTGAATACCCAGAAGAGTGATGAAACTGGACTAAACTGGTCAGATTCTCACATTTGACATACACCAAGTCCAGTTCTGGACATGATGGGCCAGGCCACGAGCACAGCAGGGCTGGGAGTGTGAGGTCATGTCTAGTTACCTGAAGGGATGCCAAGGAGGGAGGCTGAGGAATAGTGACACAAAACTGGAGGCAAGAGCTTGGTGAGATTCAGGAAGACTTTGGCACTTGGAAGAGGCCAGAGAGGGAAGGAAACAAGGGACAGAGGATGTCCTGCTTCTGACCACGAGCTGCAGGACAGGGCTGCAGTTCACCACAGCAAGTGTGATGACTTCCTTGGGAGCATTTGAGCTGCTGTTGGACAGCCAGTGACGGACAGACAGGCTGTCAGTCTGCTCCAGGGTGGCTGCATGGTTCTGCTGCAGCAGACCTTGGCTTGGGCACTAGGAAAGGGCTCATGCCATTGTCCAGCTGTTCCTCCAGAGATCCTGGAATGTTTGGTAATATGCTGGGTACTATTCTCTGAGACAGGATGCTGGACCAGGAGAGGAAGAAGGAAGTGAGCAAGGCAGCTTAAACCTTCCTGCTCATCTCACTGCCATGCTCTGACCACAGCTCTGACCACATCCCAGGGCAGCGCTGTGCTGGTGGCAGATGCAGCCCCTTCTCCTGCCAGACCGGGAGCAGGGGACCTCAGAGGTCCCCAGGCTGCCTGTGCCGGGGGCTGGAGCACACTGTATCCATCGGTACCTGCGGGATTGGCCCAGGGATGCCAAGTCCTTGCAGGGTTTTTCTCCCAGAGACTGTGTGCTGCTGCCAGCCTGGCTCCAGAGCTCGAGGGGAGGTGCTGCAAGCAAGGAAGGACAAAACACTGTTTTGCGAAAAATGCAGTGAGTCAGTCAGCTAATTCCAGGCAAGGATCTCTTCCAGAGGGGAAAGACAAGGAGGAAGCTGTTTGTTCTGTAAGGATGAGGCCAGGGAGGCTGGGTGGCAGCGCCTGCAGAGCTGTGCAAGCATCTCTCTCTGCTCCCTGCCTCCTGCTGCATGGTGCTTGCCCGGGCTCGGGGCTGTGACTGCACATTCCTGCTTGCCCACCCAACAAGGGGCCAAGTCCTCAGGCTGTGGGAAGGCCTGGGCCTGACCCACAGAGAGCAGCCAGGCTGCATTCAGCTGGGGATCAAGCGGTGGGTTCAGAGCATCCTGCTGGCTCTGATGCCAGATTTCATTCCTCCATCCTTTTAGATGCAGTCTCTTCTACTCCAGCAGCGCTGGGAGCGGGGGTGACAGTGTCCTGGGTCAGCCTCTCTGCCTCAGTTTCCATCTAGCTTAGCCACTAACTTCACCACCAAGGAGTGCCTGTGTGCTGACCGGGGAGGTGGCCCTTTCTGAGGCTTGAAATACAGCCCCGAGGCTGGACGCCGAGTACCTACACATCACAACTGAGACAATTTTCTAGATGCTCGTTGCTTGGCAGCCAAAGGCTTAGAAATGTCAATTTCTAATTAAAACCATGCACCCAAAATCTACACACCCTCCCCAAAACCCAGTATTTTTATCCACTGCTCTCAGCTGCAGTGGGCATGGTAATAGCTCTCAGCATGCAAACACCCAGGAACAAGGCGTGTTCCTGCCAGGGAGGATGCAGGTGAGACACACACACACACACACACCAGCTGAGCAGAAGTGCATTCAATTAAAAAAAAATAGATGGAACCTGATCAGGAGGGAGATTGAGGAGGTGACCCAGAAATAGAGATGAGGGAGGCTCCACTGGAGCACACAACGGGCGCAGCAGCACAAAAATGATGGCAGCACGATGCTGCTTTCCCATGTGAGACGTATATGCTGGGGCCTGGGCCCTGGCTGCATGGAGATGCTGGCATCGTCACTTTGCCAGGGCAGCATCTGCACTGAGTGCCAGGCTGGCAGCATCCCCCTCCCCTGTGGTTTGTCCCCCAGTCGGGGTCCTGAGCCGGTGATGGGTCAGTGCTTGCTGAAGATGGGGTTCTCCTAGAGCACCTCGTGTTTGCAGCACTGGGGAGCTGGGTTGAAGGGTGAGCTGACGTGTCCAAGGCAGGGTGGCTCCCACTAGGAAACATGGTAAACCCACAGCCCTGTGGCAGCCTGGCTGGGCCAGGATGTTGACACGAACTCCACCATGGAGCCTAAGCATTAAAAGAAAAATTAAAACAGCCTTGCTGAAAAGTGGAGTAAGATAAATCACTCCTTTTTAAACCCATGTCATTGGATTACAGATTTAAAGGAGTAATTGTTGGCAGTTGTATGTTCTTTCCAGCACCTAAACCTTCAGGGGTTGTGCTTCTGAGCTTTAGCTCCGTGGGAATAGGAGAGGAAAGGAGGGGAAAGGTGCTGAGGCTCCCCCAGCCCTGCAGCTCCCAGGAGGTAACAAATATTTACAGTCAGCATGAAATGCCCAGCGAAGTCCTGAGCTGCCAGGCTGCTGGTGGGCAGCAGCCCTGGGGGCAGAGCCGGCCCCGGCGCGGGGGCTGCGGCGAGCGCGGAGGCTCGCAGGAGCAAACCGCCTCACTGGAAGGTTCCCTTTATTTTTGGACAAAAGTTGGAAGAACTCTTTTTGGCATTTTCTCTGGGAATAATTCTGGGTTTCTGCTGTGAGCTGACATTCAGCTCCAACATCTCAGCGAGGGATAAAATGAATATTTTTACAACCTGCCTGAATTCAGACCAAAATGCTTAGGAACGCTGCAACTGCCATCCCCAGAGCAAAGCAGAGGTGGGCACGACTCTGCAGACACTTTTATGGCTGTGGAGAGTTATTTGCCCAGTTTGGGCTGCAGACCCCTTCCCCAAGCTGGCTGGAGCCTGCCCAGCCGGGGGCTGCCCGGGGAGACCTGCTCTGCACCCCAGCCTCAGCACACACCCCACAGCAGGGGCTCTCTCACTATTTTGGGGATGTTTTACTGGGGGAAATGGGCCTCCACCCTGGGCTAATCTTTCCCATCGTGTTGCCTGCCTCCCTTCATGCTCTCATCAGCTGATCTCAGGAGACATTTGAGTGGTGGGTCATGCCTGATGCATCTTCTTTTAACTTCTCCAGCTACCCTGAAGAAGACATTCTTATAAAAAGGACTTTGGTACCTTGTTGCCTTCTGACAGAGGATGCAGCCCTGAAGTGGGGGTTGGTTTGAGATGTTTCTTCCCATAGATACACTGAAAGCATCATTCTCTTTTCCTGAGGGGTGGAAGGGTCTCACAACGTGTCTGCCACAAAATCATCCTGTAACTGGGGAGGCAAAAATGTTCAGTGGTTCATAGTGGGACTTGTTTTATCTCATGGGCATAATGGTCAAACCTAATTAGTTACTACCCAGTAATTAAAATCCCCTTTTCCTGGTTCACATACACAACTGCTGTATAAATAATGCATCAGGTGCTTATCAGCAGAAACCTCTTCTATTGGCTCCATCTCATTAGTGAGTGGTGGCCCAAGAGCTGAAGGTGGTGACCAGGAGATGTGTGCTCTGACCCGAGCTGGGCTGCCAATGTGGATGCCAACACTATGCAGCCCCAAGGCAGCACGATGTGCTGTGACCACCCACGTCACGGCACGCTGGGCAGGCAGGGCTGTGGCTGGTGGGCAGAGCTCAGAGAGCCTGGGAGCTGCTGCTGCTTCAGGCCTCCAACAAGCTGATGGGTCTGCGTCCTGGAGCTGCTCCTGAAGTGGGTTTGTGTGGCAAGATTTCAGGGGCAGGGGTGGGCTGCAGGGGCGGCTGCTGCAAGGAGCAGCTGGAGCTGCCCCCAGGCCCCACAGAGCAAACAGCAGCCAGCTGAAGGCTGGAGTCCTTGTTGAGCAAGGCTGAGCCCATCAGCGACGGCCACAGCGCCTCTGGGAATCACATTGAGGAGGAAAAAACCCGCTCGCAGGGGCTTTGTGCCCCCAGAGAAGGGAGAGGGAAGGTGTGAGAAACTCTGCAGACACCAAGGCCAGGGAAGCGGGGGCAGGAGGTGCCCCAGGTAGCAGAGAGAAAGATGCCCCTGCAGCCCGTGGAGAAAGCCGTGGGGGAGCGGGTGTCCCCCGCAGCCCAGGGAAGGTGACAGGGAGCAGAGACCCCTCCTGCAGCCCACGGAGAGACCCGACGCCAAAGCGGGTGGAGACGTATGGAAGATGCTGTGACCCACCCTGGAGTGAGCTCCTGGCAGGCCCTGCAGCCTGTGGAGACACAGACCCATGGCAGGGCAGGGTTGCTGGGGGGGACGTGTGACTCTGGGGGGGACCAGGCTGGAGCAGTCTGGGCCTGAAGGGCAGCACCCCATGGAGGGAGCCACACTGGGGCAGCTCAGGAAGAGCTGAAGCCCCGTAGGAAGGACTCATGTTGGAGAAGTTTGTGGAGGGCTGGCTGCCATGGGTGGGACCCCACGGTGCAGCAGGGGAAGGGGGTGAGGAGTCCTGCCCTGAGGAGGAAGGACTGGCAGAGACAACGTGTGATGGACTGACCAAAACCCCCATTCCCCATCCCTCCCTGTGCTGCTTGGGAGAGGAGAGAAATTGGGAATAAAGTTGAGCCTGGGAAGAAGGGAGACATAAGGGGAGGGAGGGGGGGGGGTTAAGATTTGGTTTTATTTGTCATCATCCAACTGTGTTTTGATTGAAAACCAATTAGATGCATTTTATTGCATGTTGAGCCTGTTCTGCCTGTGACACCGACTGTGGAATGATCTCTCCCTGTCCTTATCTCCACTCCTCAGCCTCTCAATAGATCCTTTCTCCCCTGTCCAGCTGAGGAGTGACAGAGCAGCTTTGGTGGGCATCCAGCCTCCAGCCAGGGTCAAACCACCACAGCTCCACTCTCATCACTCAGCATCTGATGGCCTTCCTAAAACTCCCAGCTCCCATCAGATCCTATTTCCAGATCCCATTCCTGGTCAAAGCAGAGCCACAAAGGAATCAAGTTTTGCTTCTCCTTTTGCAGGGAATTTCTTTGGGAAAACACAGTGGGAGAAAGAACCAGTTTTTAGCTGGAGGTGAGAGAAATGCAGCTTCCAGGTAAGCATCAGGCTTGAGTTCCCTCATGAAAAGTAGGGTTTTCAGGGACCAAGAAGGATAAAACACAACAAGTGGGATCAGTGAGCATCACAGAGCCTTTAACTTAACACCAGCATGGAGGAAAATCTAGAAATGTGATGAGGGATTTAGTTAAGTGGATGGAGAGGTGTCCCCTGACTCAGGGTGCTTGGTACAGGGTGGGAGGGTACGGCTGAAGGTGCAACATCAGCATCCTGTAGGCTAAGGCCTACAGTTAATTATCTACAAAAGCCAACCATAAGCTTCATAAAAGCCTATAAAAGCTTTATAAAAGCCTAATAGAAATAGAAATAGCTGTGCTTTGTTTTTAAAATGACTTACAACACGGATCATTATTAGTCTTAATTATCTCCCTGCAGTGTGGAGATACCGCCTAGTTATTTTTTTATTGTTTTCCAGGCATGGAAAGCACACAAGGCACATTGCAGGGATGAAAGGGAAAGGCCACTGTAAAACACAGGGAGGGCTGTGGCCCCTCAGGAGCTGGAAGTCTCCCAGCTCACAGAATCACAGGGGTTGGAAGGGACCTCCAGAGCTCATCAGGCAGGGTCCCTAGGACAGGGCACACAGGTCGGTGTCCAGACGGGGCTGGAATCTCTCCAGAGAAGGAGACTCCACACCCCCTGGGCAGCCTGTCCCAGGGCTCCCTCACCCTCACTGGGAAGAAGTTCTTCCCCAGATTGGTGTGGAACTCCCTGTGCTCCAACTTGAGGCCATCACCCCTTGTCCTGTCCCCACAGACACTGAGAAGAGGCTGCCCATGGCCCCTGTGTCCCACCCTTCAGCTATTGATAACCATTGATCAGATCCCCTCCCAGGCTTCTTCTCTCCAGGCTGAACAGTCCCAGCTCACTCAGCCTTTCCTCACAGGGGAGATGCTCCAGGCCCTTCAGCATCTCTGTCCCTCCTCTGGACTCTCTCCAGGACACCCCTGGCTTTTTTATCCCAGGGAGCCCAGAACTGGGTACAGCTCCTTGAGATGCCACACAGCCTGGGCACGTAGCTCACTGCTGCCCTTCTGGCTGCAGCATCCTGGGCAGGGAAACAGCTTTGGGTGGTCATACCCTGGAGCTCCTGTGGTTCAAGGGCCTGGAGCCAGGTTTAGCTTTAAGCAGCCACAGTGCAGCTTGGTCTGACCCTCAGTGGCCAGGGAAGCTCTGCCCTCCCCAGCAACACAAGCAGAAGAAAGGAGATGGCAGAGGCGCTGTGGAAACTGAAAACCAACACTTGAACACTCTCTGCAGTTCTGTTCCCCTCTGTGCACACAGGAATGGGACCTGGGAGAAGCTCCCAGCATCCTACTCCCAATGAAACAGACAGCAGAGGGGTTCAAACCACCCCAAGGGTTGCAGCAAAGTGGAGGCAGAGCTGTGGCTCTCCCTATCACAGGAGGCTGTGGGTGCTAAGAGTGTACCAGAAGAGGTGGAGACCAGAAGACTGATTGAAAGAGAAATTTGTGAGGGTTCAACAAGTGAGAAAAACAAATCATAGACTCATCAAATGCACTTGGTTGGAAGGGACCTTCCAAGCTCATCCAGTCCCACCCTGCAGTGAGCAGGGACACCTTCACTAGATCAGGTTGCTCAGAGCTTCATCCACCTTGACCTTGAATGTCTCCAGGGATGGGGCCTCCACCACCTCTCTGGGCACCCTGGGCCAGTGTCTCACCACCCTCAGAGTGAAGAACTTCTTCCTCAGGTCTCATCTAAACCTGCCCTGTTCAAGTTTAAAACCATCACCCCTTGTCCTATCACTCCAGCCCTCACAAACAGCCCTTCCCAGCATCCCTGTAGGTCCCTTCAGGGGCTGGAAATAAGAAGTGGAAATAAATGACAGTAAATATCCAGAGACCAGGTCTGGCCTGTGGAGTCCCTGAGCTGGAAACACTGAACCACAAACCACAAGCCCAAGGGCTGGCTTCCTGGGGAGAGGTCAGAGAGTCTCCATCACACTCAGGTGGGAACCAGCACAGGCAGCAGCGAGGAGCTGTGTGGGGGTGACCTGGGCAGCTCCCAGCCCAGGGACATCACCTTGTCCTGAAACACAGAGGGACAGCCCTGCCTGTGGCCAGGGCCCTGTGGAACAGGCTCACAGATGGGTCCAGGCATGCCCTGAAGGGGAGTTGTGCTCCCCTTGATTCCAAAGCCATCGTTTCAGAGCTTCAAAACACACAGAACCCCATAATCCCATGTACTGTGTTCAAGGCATTGACACCACCTAGAGAGTAATGCCAAGGGAAGGAAAACAGATTTTTCTAAATTATCTTGCCATTTTTAGTGACATATACATTCTTTTCCCTGACAGCCTTTTTTTTTTTTGATTGAGAGCAACCCTGAGGAGAAGGTGTTGGTGGATGAGAAGCTCAACACGAGCTGGTGATGTGCACTGGCAGCCCAGAAAGACAACCTTGTCCTGGGCTGCATCAAAAACATTTACCCCCTGTCCTGTGCCTCTTACTCTTGTCATCAGCCCCTCTCCCAGGCTTGGAGGTCTCCCCAGGCCTTTCTCTTCTCCAGGCTGAACCACCTGGAGATAGGAGAGAGGGAATGGCCTTCAGGGCAGCTGGAGAGGGGCTGGGAGGCAGAAATCCCTCCTGGGGAGGGGGGAGGCCCTGGCACAGGGTGCCCAGAGAAGCTGGGGCTGCCCCAGGATCCCTGGCAGGGTTCAGGGCCAGGTTGGATGGGGCCTGGGGCACCCTGGGCTGGGGGGTGTCCCTGCCCGTGGCAGGGGGGCAGTGAGGGGCTCTGAGGGAACTTCCCACCCAGACCCCTCTGGGGTGCTGTGACTATCATTTCCTGACAATCTGCACATTTCCCTGCTGGTACCTGTGCAGGATGGGGTGTGTTAAAGGCAGCAGCTCCAGCAGAGCCCAGCATCTTTCCTGAGCCTTGTATGGAGAAGCAGCACCCACAATCTTGCAGAGGTGCCATTGGGCGGCCCTGAGCTGAGCATCAGGCAGGAGAGACCCATGAACTGGCCAAGAAAAAAGCCACTTTGCACAGAGGCACCCAAGCAGGCACCATCCTTGGTCTTCTTGGTCCTCAGAAGGCACCAAAGTAACTACACAGGACTTCCCTGGAGCTGAGGCCACCAAGCTGGGGTGCTGTCTCTCTAGCTGGCTGGCATAGCTGGAGCTTGCCTGCTGCAGCCCTTCTTCACTGCTGTAGATGGAGTCAGGAATGATCCTGCAGACATCACTTGGTGGTCACAGAAATGGCTCCTGCCCCTCACGGGGGGACGTTTCCACCCACCATGACAGCGGATCCAGCAGAAACTCTCCCCAGGATGGACAGCATTAATTTAGTATCATATCAAATGCAGTGATTGGAGGCGGCTGTGTGGAGCCCACACATCACAGAGTCACAGAGCTGCAGGGGTTGGAAGGGACCTCCAGAGCCCATGGGGTCCAACCCCCTGCCAAAGCAGGGTCCCTGGGACAGGTCACACAGGTCAATGTCCAGACAGGGCTGGAATCTCTCCAGAGAAGGAGACTCCACACCCCCTGGGCAGCCTGTCCCAGGGCTCCCTCACCCTCACCAGGAAGAAGTTCTTCCCCAGATTGGTGGGGAACTCCCTGTGCTCCAACTTGAGGCCATCGCCCCTTGTCCTGTCCCCACAGACACTGAGAAGAGGCTGCCCATGTCCCCCTGTGTCCCACCCTTCAGATATTGATACCCATCATGCTGCTGTGCTCACCTGCCTCTTCGGGAGCGCCCTGGGAGAGGTGGGTAGTGGGGGCTGGGTGCTCTGCTCTGCATCTCAGTGAGGTTGGTCTGCTGGGTGCAGCTGCCTGGCAGGTGTCCATGGGAGAGAGAAGGGGGCACAGGTATTGAAGTCAACAGGTCTGCCCACCCTCCTGAGGCAGGACTGCCCAAGAGATAAGAGGGGCTGGCTGGGCATGTGTCCAAGAAACATGGTGCTGCCTACCTGTGTGCATGATTGGGACCACTGGTGCTGTCCTCCTGACAGATCTGTAGCATCTTGGCACTTCCCCAACTCCAGGTACCACCAGCAAGTTCTGGCACAACCCTGAAAAAACAGGAGAAAGAAATGGATGGGTCTCCAGCCATGTTGAGATGAATGGGTTGTGTCCACCAGCCAGGATTACCTGCTTGGCATGGATATGGAAACCCCAGTGGGTCAGAAAATGCTGGGCTTGCCTCCTGGGCAGAGATGCTGGGCATCAGGATACCCCAGCTGCTGTGGGGAGCTCACTGGGAACAGCTGGTGCAAATCACAGAATCACAGGGGTTGGAAGGGACCTCCAGAGCCCATGGTGTCCAACCCCCTGCCAGAGCAGCTCCCTAGGACAGGTCACACAGGTCGGCATCTGGACCAGTCTGGAATCTCTCCAGAGATGGAGACTCCACACCCCCTGGGCAGCCTGTCCCAGGGCTTCCTCACCCTCACTGGGAAGTTCTTCCCCAGATTGGTGGGGAACTCCCTGTGCTCCAATTTGAGGCCATCGCCCCTTGTCCTGTCCCCACAGACACTGAGAAGAGGCTGCCCATGTCCCCCTGTGTCCCACCCTTCAGATACTGATAACTATTGATCAGATCCCCTCTCAGGCTTCTTTTCTCCAGGCTGAACAGCCCCAGCTCACTCAGCCTTTCCTCACAGGGGAGATGCTCCAGGCCCTTCATCATCTCTGTAGCCTCCCCTGGACTCTCTCCAGGAGATCCCTGGCTGTTTGATCCCAGGGAGCCCAGAACTGGACACAACACTCCAGGTGGGGCCTGACCAGGGCTGAGTCAGTGGCCAGAGCATCACTCAGGGTGGGCAGAGTAACGGAGCTGCTGCTTGGGGTTGGGAGGAGATGAGTGCACAGCAGTGCTGTGATTTGCAGCCCATGCAGGAGACTCTCTGGATCTTTCATGAGCCACCAGAGCAGCCAGAACTGAATTAGTGCCTTGCAGCTCACCCAGGCTGCCTGCTGCTCCTCCACAGAGCCTGGAGTGGGAAATGGGTCCTCTGACCAGCAGCAAGAGTGACGGACACCAGTTCCCTGTCTGCAGCCTGGGGCTCAGCACCACAGCCTCCCAGCAGAGCTGGGCTTGGCACCTGTGAATGGGGAACAGAATTAGGGCCCAAGGGGAAATCCAGGAGCTGATTGTGACTTCCTTAGACGCTGTTATCTCTAACGATGCCATCGGTCCGTAGAGGATCCCAGTGCTCCCAGCAGACTCTGGGAACCTGCTCCCACACCGGGCTGGGAGCTGGCAGAGGAATGCCAGCAGCATCTGCTCTGGCTCCATGGATATGACACCCTTGCCAAGAGCATCAGCTGCAAGGGAGAGGAGGAAGCACCGTGTTCTTGCCCCTGGGCAAGGGGATTTCAGCCCAAACACAGCCATGGAGCTTTGTGAGCGCGAAGGGGACCAGGGAGCTCAGATCACAGTGTGACTCCAGCACAGGCAGGAAGGTCTTTCCCTGCCTCACCCAGCCATGGGCAGGCAGGAGACAGCAAGATGGGCAGCAACAAGCTGTACCCACCAGTGACTGGCACTTGGAAAGTGCCTTTAGTAGGAAACTGCCATGGCCTGAAGCCCACATTGATCCCAGCTTAGAAAAAGCCTGTCCTATAAAATAAGCAGCTCTGGAGCAAATAGAGTTTGGGAAACAAAAGTGAAAACAATGTTTGAAAAGAAAATATACAGCACTTCAGGTAAAATATTCATTTCATCATTTTCCCAGGGATGCCAATTGGATTTCTTCAGGTTCCTGGCGGTCGGGCTGTGGCAGCAGCAGCAGGGTGCAGTGTGCTGCGTCGGGCACTGGCTGGGGCAGAGGATTCCAGCTCTCCCATTATTTTATTCACATTCTGTGTTTGCTTTGCATCATTCTGAAGAGCTCTGTACTTCCCATTGATTAAAACATCTTCTTTTCTCCACCCAAATGTTTCTGTGTGTTCTAATGAAACCCTTTGACACGAGAGCTTTGCGTTGGCTTAAAAATCATGATTTAATATATTGCAAACCGCTGGCCCTCTAATTAGCAGGCTGGGTGCTTTGCTTCCTATCTTGTTCAGGGTGTCAAAACATTTCAGGAGGAAACGATCCTATCAGGATGTATCAGCGGCGGGTGTACGCGCCGCGATGCGCCTCTTGATGTGTACGCCGGCCAACTGGATCACAATGATAACAGCAGTGGGGCAAACCTGGAAAGTAGAGTCCTGGCATTGAAATGAGCTCTGAGAGCAACTGCTGTTTCCCCAGGGAAATTGGGAAAAATGAAAAAAAAACACCCCAAAAAATCTCAGGGCTCAGTGGGATTGGGTGGGGATGGGTCTGACTGCCGCCTGGCTCCTCTCCCCATCCACCTCTCAACTTAGATTAAGAGTGGTTTAGGTGAGGGGTTTGTGTGGCCCTGGTGCACTGGGATGAGAGGCTGAGTCCCCTTGCACTCTGCAAGTCCTTGGGATGAACGATGAGGTGGCCTTGGCCATGCCCAACGCATGGGCAACAACCCTAGAGCAGCTGCTGGCCTGTTTGGTCACCTTGGGCAGCTCTGCTGGTGCAGGACAGCAGTGTGCCTGGGTGGCCAAGAAGGCCAATGGCATCCTGGCTTGTGTCAGACACAGCATGGCTTGGGGAGGGGATTGTGCCCCTGGACTGGGCATTGGTGAGGCTGCACCTCGAGTGCTGGGTCCAGTTCCGGGCCCCTCACCATAAGAAGGACATTGAGGTCCTGGAGCGAGTCCAGAGAAGGGCAACCAGGCTGGGGAAGGGGCTGGAGGGCAAATCCTCTGAGGAGCAGCTGAGGGAGCTGGGGGTGTTCAGCCTGGAGAAGAGGAGGCTGAGGGGAGACCTTCTCCCCACCTCCACTGCCCTGCCAGGAGGGTGCAGAGAGGTGGGCGATGGTCTCTTCAGCCAGGGGACAGGAGATGGGACAAGGGGCAATGGGCTCAAGCTGCCCCAGGGCAGGGTCAGAGCAGATGGGAGGGAAAAGTTCTTCCCTGGCAGAGTTGTGGGGCTGTGGCACAGGCTGCCCAGGGAGGGGCTGAGTCCCCAGCCCTGGGTGTGTTTAACAGAGGGGAGATGAGGTGCTCAGGGATCTGGGTCAGCACAGGACAGGGACAGTTGGACTCGATGGGCTTAAAGGGCTTTTCCAACCTGGTGGTTCTGTCATTCTGTGACAGCACAGATTCCTTGCTCTCTTTGGAGTAAATCCTGCTGCTGCTTCTCTGAGTGATGCCCCATGTTGGGGAGGTCAGGCACTGCAGGTAGATCACAGGCTGCTCTGGAAGGGGCAAGACAAAGTGCTCAGGGGTGAGGAAGATGTTCAATGCATAGGACTTCCTCCTCTGCTCAATGTGCCACCTGTATTTTTCTCTCCAGGTTCACCACTGCTTTTACATAAAGCTTTGCCCAAATTCCACCCTATTTCTCCCCTTTTCCATCCCTCATCCACCCATTCACAAAGTGCTCTTTTCCTATAGATGCCTTTACATCTGAATACATCTCTTTTTTTCCACCCAAAGAGTGACTAACACCTGCAATGAGACAGGGAAACGGTCTCTTGGCTCTTCATTATGAATGCAAGGATCATCCTGTTTTCACAACAGATTTGCAACGCCTTGCAAATATTTTCATTAAAAACGGCCTGTTTCTCTAATTGCTGGGGAAAGTATCAAAAGAAAAATTAAAAAGTGTGCTGTTTGGATTGTTCTGAGAGTGAAAATACCCATTTCATGGCTTTCATAGAACAGGCTCAATTTCAAGAACAGAAGTCTGAGAAGTGGTAAAACAGTTTGCCAGGCTACCAGAAATTCTGGCTCCGTGGAGCTGCCACCCTCCCTCTTCCTGCACATCTCCCAGTTCAGCGTGTCCTGCTTTGGAAGCACAGGAGACAGAAGTCTTTGTCTTTATTAATCATGGACCGTATCGTCCCTCCATATAGCTGATGCCAAAGGTGCATCCCTCACACTCCCGCAGACCGCGGAGAGATGCGCTCTCTGCTCGTGGGGAGACTCTTATTTATTGCACCACAGATGAACCGTGAAAGGCTCTTTAATGCTTTTCCACCTACTGATCAGCTCGGGTACCTGTTTATCCAGCCATGTGCTTGCCTGGCAGTTGTCTGCCTGAATCTGTCTAGCTAGTGATTCGCCTTCTTGTCAACCTAACTGGGAGATCTGCTAGTGTTGTCTATCAAGTACCGTGAGGTGGTTGTACTCAGTGGATGAGCATGTGCCTGAGATACAGAGCTGAAGGATTAAATCAATTTGGTGGCTCTGATCACTCTGCAGGGCAGGACTGCAGCGGGAAGATGTCTGCAAACGGCTCTGACAACCTGGAAATCAGCTGCTGGGGAGAGACTGAGCCATTTCGTGCTCAGTTCAGGCTCCTTCTCTCACATGCAGCTTCACTTAGAGAATGGCAGCTTGTCTCAGTTCAGAATGGTTTTGTCTCACCCAGGGCTGGACTTCCTGGAGCCAAAGCGGGAGCAGACCGGGAAAGAAAGGGGTTGGCCAGCACAGGGAAGTGGACAGGGAAGGGCAGGGCACCATGGCATCAGCTCTGGCACAGCTGCTGGCCATGGCAAGCTGGAAGATGAAATATTCGTGCTCAACCAATCTCATGTCCTTCTATGGTCTCATCACTGGCTGGGTGGATGGAGGGAGAGCAGTGGATGTCATCTACCTTGACTTCAGCAAGGCTTTCCATACTGTCTCCTATGACATCCTGATAGCAAAGCTGAGAGAGCAGGGGATAGATGAGTGGACAGAGAGATGGGTTGAGAACTGGCTGTCGGACTGAGCCCAGAGTGTGGTGATCAGTGGAGCAGAGTCTGACTGGAGGCCTGTGACCAGTGGTGTTCCCCAGGGCTCGGTGTTGGGTCCAGTCCTGTTTAGAATCTTCATTGACGACCTTGATGAGGGAACAGCACCCACCCTCAGCAAGTACCCGATGGTACAGAGCTGGGAGGAGTGGCTGACACGCAGGACACTGCACTGCCATCCAGAGAGACCTGGACAGGCTGGAGAGCTGGGCAGGGAGAGACCAGATGAGGTTCAACAAGAGCAAGTGGAGAGTCTTGCACCTGGGGAGGAACAACCGACTGTATCAGTACAGGCTGGGGGTGACCTGCTGGAGAAGAGCTCTGTGGAGAAGGACCTGGGGGTCCTGGTAGATGACAGGGTGGCCATGAGCCAGCAGTGTGCCCTGGGGGCTGAGAGAGACAATGGGATCCTGGGGGGCATCAGGAGGAGTGTGGCCAGCAGGTCACAGGAGGGGATCCTCCCCCTCTGCTCTGCCCTGGTCAGGCCCCACCTGGAGTGTTGTGTCCAGTTCTGGGCTCCCTGGGATAAAAGAGACAGGGATCTCCTGGAGAGAGTCCAGAGGGGCTACAGAGATGATGAAGGGCCTGGAGCATCTCCCCTGTGAGGAAAGGCTGAGTGAGCTGGGGCTGTTCAGCCTGGAGAAGAGAAGACTAAGGGGGGACCTAATTAGTGTTTATAAATATCTCAAGTATGGGATGCAGGGGGAAATGGCCAGCCCCTTTCAGTGTCTGTGGGGACAGGACAAGGGGCAATGGCTGCAAGTTGGAGCATAGGAAGTTCCACACCAGTCTGGGGAAGAACTTCTTCCTGGTGAGGGTGAGGGAGCCCTGGGACAGGCTGCCCAGGGGGTGTGGAGTCTCCTTCTCTGGAGAGATTGAGCCCTGTCTGGACACCAACCTGTGTGACCTGTCCCAGGGACCCTGCTTTGGCAGGGGGTTGGACCCCATGGGCTCTGGAGGTCCCTTCCAACCCCTGTGATTCTGTGACACCCTTCAGCAGCAGCAACAGGGGAGCACAGCCCCCACTGCCCAGCACCCCCCGGGGCTCCTCATGGCCTGGGTGCCATTAGGCCATTTCCCACAGCTGCTAATTGGGCCAGTCTTCCTCCTGCTGGTATAACTGGTATTTCCCAGTGGCCACTCAGAGACGAGTATGGCACCTGCCAGTCCATCACCGTCCCAGACACATTATGTACCCAGAACATCCTCTTCATTACTTCAGCTCATTAGTCCTGACTCCTCCCAAAACTTCTTACAGGCTGGTTGTGGGGTTTTGATGATTTCTTTTAGATCCAAAGGTCATTGATGGAGATCTCAGGCCCTGACATACTCTCCTGTGAAGCACCCCAGAGCTGAAGACAATGTCAGTGGACACTAAAGAATTCCCCTCTTGTTGGAGGTTCTACATCCTCAAAAACATCTGCTCATGGATGAGGGCATCTCCCAGACACCACAGGTACAGCCAGGGATGGAGTTTCTCTGCAGAGGGGGAGCTGGCAGAGGCAGTGGAACATGTTTTCTTGCAGTCAAGGCTACAGTGTTCCTTCAGCTCTCCCTGACCTCACCAGTGGCCAGAGAAGGGATAATTTGCTTTATCCCATCCCTGTTTGTGAAAACCCTTCTCATACTTGCCTGCTGCCACTGGGGTGAGCATCGCCCCCAGAGAGCACTCCTCCTGCCAGCAAACCTCTTGCCAGTGAAGGCTGAACCAGCTTCTTCCTCCCCACACTGGCCAGCTCCTGGCAGAGGGAGGTCACCTGGCACCTTCACAGCCCTGTCCCATCCATTGCCTCAGCACAGACCCCTGCAGACCCGTGTGCTGCTGCTTGCAAGCTCAGTTACTGGCTCAGAGTGATGACCAGATCCTCTCTCAGGTCAAGGGTGTCAGGGACACTTGCTCTCCACAAGCCAGCTTGCATGTCTTCCTTTGGTGAGCGAATCCTAATTGGTCTGGGGTTAATTCAGTGTCCTTCTGGTGGCTTTCTGAGCCTTTTCCTCATCTCTGTACTGCTGACAGATCTCATCTTGTACCAGGGACCCGTTGGCCCTGGAGATATTGGTTCTTTAGATCCACAAGAGCCACAACCTCTCCTGTGTCACCGTTGATTTCTGCACTCAGCTGCTGGGGCTTTGTGCAGAGCGTGGAACTCCTCCATCCTCCCTAACGCCCTGTGATAGTTAGCTTCCTCTGCCTGCCTTAATTGAGAGTATTCAAAACATCATGTGCTTCAGAGCAGGCTGTTGTAAGAAATGAAGCTGCCTCCTCCCAGCCTTCCCTCTCCAGTTCAGCTGCTCTGAAAGCACCGTTCAAGCTTTCCCTCCCACCTGCTGCCTCCCTGAGAAGCTGCACCTCACCCAGGGATTTTAGCAGCTGCCTTCAGGGTCTCTCTCTCTCCAGTCTGTGGCTACCTGAGATCAACCTCCTGACACCAAACTTGGCCACCAAACAGCGGTCTGCCTCCTTGTGAGGACCCCTGAAGTCTTTCTCTTGCTCAGTGGAGGGAAGGGATGCTTCACCCTTTGCCTAAGTGGTGTCAGCCCCTCTGTTCTGGCCCATGGGGCAGCCCCATGGGTGGGGGGTCCTATGACCTGGAGGTTTGCCCACTGCCAGAGTGGTGATGCTGTGCAATGGGCCAGTATCACTTGCAGGAGGGATTAGGATGAGCTGAGGGAAGTCAACCTGGGGCATGGTGCACCAGGAAGATGCCTTTCCATGGCTTCTGAAGACTCACCCTGTACATCTGCATCCCTTCTTGCCAGCCCTGCTCCAGCTCCACATGATGGGGGGCACAGACTAGCAAGGCCTTTGTCACCAGGAGTGCTGGCAGTGTGGCTGGGACCATGGCCTGCAGCCTTAGTCAGGGGCTCCTCTGAGCCTCCTCCATCATCCACCTCCTTCAAAACCCATCACCTCAGCTTCTGTGGCCATGGGGGGCCTCTGAGGACCAGGACCATTATTCTGTGGACATGAATGCCCAGGACTCAAATTTCTGAGGTGACCACCTTGCTCTTGGGACTGTCCCAAAGCCTTCAGATCCTCCACCAGCCCCGTGCAGGGAGCCTGAGAGATGCTGGTCCCCTCAGAGCCCTCTGAGGCAGCATGGAACTGGACTGGAGGAGGTGACCTGAGACCTGCTCTGAGGAGATGTGTCACGATCTCTCATTCTCACCTGGTGCCCTGGTGAGAGGGGACCCGAGCAGGCTGATGCCAGGGTGGGCAGAGTGTGCAGCAGCTGTGGTGCTGGGACTAGCTATGGATAGGTGAAGGAGAAGGCAGAGCCACCATCGCTGTGGCCACTGCAGCTCCACAGCCTTGCCTGGCACTGGTTTCCCCCATCCTACCCGTAGCAAGGGCATCACAGCACGTGAGCTGATGCCAAGTCCAAGCCAGCACAGGTAAGGCTGAACCTGGCAACTCTCCTCTGCCCATGGCTTGTACATGGAGGATCTCAAACCCTCACAACATGTCTCAAGACCTATGCTCCACCTTTTGCTTAAGTGACATCATAAAATTGCTGAAGTTCTCCAAATCTTGTGAATTGTTTTGACTTGTTCTCCCACAATGCACCAAATGCCCAACTGCTACTACCAGCACCCCACAAGCTTCTTTCCACTCCTCCTTGCCCCCAGAAGAGCAAGGGATGATGCACAGCAGGGAGCATACCTCCTCCTCCTCCTCTCAGCACCGCTGAGGAGGGAAGGTGAGGTCCTGCCAAGGCACAGCACTTGCCTCATTCTGCCATTAAACATCAAGTCAGCCCAGCTATTAGCTGTTATTAGTGCTGAGTCCTGGTGTGCTGGGACGGTGAGTGAGAGCAGGGCTTGCTGCACAGGGCACGGCACGTGCGCCCGCGCAAAGGCAGCAAGAGAGGATGGAAAGCACAGTCCCCTGCCAGGGGTGTATAAGGTCCCAGGTGGCCTGGGGTTTTGGAGCTCTGCTGCGTTTCCATACCTTGTTTGCTGAAGAAGGGAATTGTGGGTCCCAGTTCTGTCAGTCCCATTTTCAGGCTTCACTGGAGAGAGACCGGAGCACCACCGGCAGAAGGATCGTCACCGTTTTGCAGGTGGAGTGGTGGGCTCAGAGCAGGAGCAGGGCTGGACTTGAATGCCCAGCTCAAAGCATGAACCCTCACAGCAGCCACTCTCAAGTGCCACAAAGCCTGGAAATAAAACCAAGTCTAATGCTCCCCTCTGCTGCCCCTCTCTTTGCAACTGATGCTGAGGACCAGCAGAACAGGAGGTGCTTCACTCACAGCTGAGCCTGGATTATTATTCTCCTCTGTCCTTTGCCTTCACAATAAGAAAAAGTGGAGCTTGAGCAAATTGGAGCCTTGAGGAGTTCAGCAACCTTTAACCTGTGTCTGAAATCTTTGGGGGTTTCCTTTTCCTTTAAAAAAAAAAACCCAAGAAAGTGTCTGTTGTGGTAGAACACGTACCCCACATCCCAAGCCCGGCAGGCGATGTGCTCCTGCCCAGCCAGCAGCTTGGAGAATTAAAACACTGGTACCAGCCCCAAGAATCAACAGGACTGAGCCCAGTAGCCAGAGAGCTGGGCACCCATAGGGCTGTTTGCAGGAGACCCCAGCACGGACTGTGCATCCTCCAGCACAGCCTGTCCTTGGCGAGCTGCAGGAAACCAACCTGCTCATTCCTGCTGCGGCTGCCTGACCTGATGGTGGGGTAGGATGGCACATCAGGGGTCAGGCTGCCCCCATCCCTGATTTCCTCCTGAAGCAGATGCTTTCGGTTGCACTCACCCTTTTACATACATTGGGGAGGTTCTCCAGGATATTATGCCTCAGCCTCAGCTTTGGGACAGCGTGTGGGAGCTGTGGTGGCAGCGTGGCTCTGTGCCACGTTCCTCACCAGAGCCTGCAAGGTGGGCTGCGGGGGGCATTGCACGGTGCTGTCACCAGCTGGTGCCTCCAGGGGAGCTCAGCCTGAGACCCCTGGCCCAAATTGAGCCCCTGCTCACCTGCCCCTCATCCCAGCGCTCTTGACTTGGGAGGGGTGGGCCAAGCAATGGGACAACCCAGCAGAGCTGGGAGTTTGTGCTTGGGGGCTGGGAGCTGCTGCCTCTGGTGCAAGCAGACTCTGAGCATGGGTGGCTGTGCTGCGCTGGCAGCCCAGCAGCCTGAAGGGCTCCAGAAGCCAGAGCACACCCACTGACGTCAAAGGAAGGACAGGTACCGAAGCTGCATGACACAACCAGCTTCTCCAGCCACTTGCCAGTGGCTGTGACCCTGCCTTCCCCTTCCCTGCCCCACCTCACGTGCCCCAGCACACTACCAGCTGCCCTCACAGCACTCCCAGCCCCCCAAGCCGTGTCCGTATGGACAGGCTGCAGAGAAGGGGAGGAAGGAGCCTGGGGGCTGCTCCCCTTGCTCCAGCAACCAAAGGGAGATGGGAGGTGATGTGGCTCTGCAAAGGGCACAAAGGGCATGGGGTAGGGTGTGTTTTACCCTGGCAGCTGCCCGGGGCTGGTGGGTTGGCACATGCTGTGGTGTGGTCCCGGCAGCTCGGCAGTGGCTGCGGTCAGGTGGCTGGAGCCAGCGGGCTGGGGGATGGTGCTGAGCCTGCCAGGCAGCCCATCTGTACAGATTTCCTGAATGATTCAGGGACAGGCTTGTACACCATGCAAAACCCAGCCAGATCTAATTCGCAGATTGGGTTAGCGGAGGAGAGATAAGACAATCCACTTAGGGGGGTTTTGTTGAGCTGTGTGCAGCTAAACCAGATTAGGGGCAGATGCTCAGCTGGTGTAAGGTGGCACAGTGCTCCAGGAGCCCATGACAAAGCAGCAGCTTCCTTCCCAGCCATCTCTTGGGTCTCTGGGGGCAGCGCGGCACTACTGTGAGAGCTGCAAAGTGACATTAATACAGAGGGATGGATTAAATGGCAGGTCTGGAGGTAGCGTTATGCATTAATTCCTGCTCTGTCTCACTCTGGGCAGCTCACACCACCCTTCTGCAGCGGAAGGTGATGCACAAAGTGCTCAATCCCTTCTCCAAACACTGCCCCTGGCTTCGCTGAGGCCCCTTGGCCATGGTGTTGGCTTAGGGCTGTTCCCATCCCCAGTGCCCAACCCTGGTGCAGTTCTGTGGCTGAGGGGTTCTTGCTCTGCCCAACAAGGGAAATTGGTGAGAGGCTCAAGGTAGATCCCTGAGAGCTTTTGAGATCCCTCTCTCCCCCTTCCCAAGCTATGGAGCAAACCCAGCCCAAAGTTTCTGTCACGCTGAAAAGCAAACCACTCAATTGCTGTGTCCCTCACCCAGCTGGCTCTTCAGCCACAGGACTCCACAGCTTCCAATCTGTCTTATGCAGCTCTTCTCAAACCTCATTTATCTATGAATTAACTAATTTCATTTCTTCCAGGAGAAGAACAGGACACAGCAACCACTGCACTGTCTGATGGAAGACACTAAGCCCTGCCATAGAGAAGCCCATCATCATGGTCCCTGACCCACCCTCACAGGCACCTCGGGTACCCCTGTTTTCCAGCTGAATATACCAAGAGGACCAGTTGGATCTATTATCAGACTCTCACTAGACTTTGCCTCTTAGGGATGAAGAAACTGAAGCCCTTGGGACCTGAGACACTGAGCTGGGGGAGAATGACAGGATGATGAGGTTGGCAAGGCCCTCTGGAGATCACCCAGTCCCACCCCCCAGAGCAGGGTCCCCTCGAGCAGGCTGCACAGGACAGCGCCCAGGATCACAGGGTTGGGATGTCTCCAGAGATGGAGACTCCCCAACCTCTCTGGGCAGCCTGGCCCAGGGCTCTGCCACCCTCCCAGCAAAGAAGTTCCTCCTCGGGGTCAGGTGGAACTTCCTCTGCTCCAGTTTGTGCCCACAGCCCCTTGTTCTGTCCCTGGGCACCCTGAACACAGACTGACCCACCCTCCTGAGCCCACCCCTCAAGGGTTTATCAGCATTTATAAGATCCCCCTCAGTCTTCTCTTCTCTGGGCTAAACAGTCCCAAGTCCCTCAGCCTCTCTTCCTAAGAGAGATGTTCTGGTCCCCTCCTCATCCTGAGAGGGAAGAGATACTTCTCAGAACAATCCACCTCTCTAGTTATCCCTTCCCACAAGTATTTAGTGAACAATGCTGCTTCCTCCCGGTTTCTAAACAAACTTTCTCACCTCTTTAAGACACTGCTGAATCGCAGAGACAAAGGTAAAGCAGGGCCTGGGGCAACCTTTTCCATTCAATCTCTACCAGAACTCATTTGAAATCCTCCACATCAGCACCAGAGGGAAGTCACTTTCTTTCCACTTTGCCAGACTCATATTCTGAAAACAAAGGTGGAACCAAAATCCTTCCCACAGAGCAGGAATTGGGGCATGGAGCTCGTGGGATTCCCACCCTCCTGCAGGCAGCTGGGCTGGGATTGAGCCCCCAGGCTGCCAAGCTTCCCACAGTTCACTGCAGCATGGGGCTAGCCAAAATGGGTGCTATGTCTCCCCCCAAAAGAACAAGGCCCTGCGTTTTTGGGAAAGAGGGTGTGTCACTCCTCAGAGCACCACCCATCACCTCAGCTGGTGGTTGTACATGGCTGGGAGCAGGGACCCCTGTTCTGTACCTCGCGTAGACATCGAGTCACAGGCAACACAGGATGAGGATGGGGAGGGATGGCGACAGCACTTTCCCAGCTTCTGCTCCAGTTCCAGCTGGGAATTACTGGGAAACATGGATTATACCCCATGCAGGTGGTGTCTCCCCACAGGTCTCGTGAATTCTCCTCTGGGCTCGGGGAGGTCAGTATTCCTCCTCCTCATCCCTTCATCACACTCATTCCCTCCCAGGGGGATGGAGGCTGAAACGAGCCTGTTCCCGATGCAGACGGGGCCGATGGAGAGATCCAGAAAGTTCTGTGTGTGAGTCCCAACCAGCTACAGAGGGCAGGGGGTGCAGAGATGTCCTCATCCACCTCCATCCAGGTCCCTTGGGTGAACCTGACAAAGACACATCCCGCACTCTCCTGGGTCTCCCCATGGCCACCTCAGCCCTGTCCCCTCTCGGAGGGCAGCGGCGCTGGGGAGCCCCTGCTCACCAGCTGCCAGGCCTGGCTGTGCTGCTGAGTCAACCAGCGTGGTGTGGGGCTGCCAGCTCTGCCAACACCCCTGCAGCAGGTAAGGGCACACACACACCCCCCCCCCGGGCACACACCCAGGCAGCACCCCTGGCAGGCGCCGTGGCCGCCCGCCCCAGCAGGGTTTCGCTTGGCTGAATGAATGAGGCAGCTGATGAATATTCAGAATTGGCAAAGCAGATCGCTTTCAGCTAAATTTGATCACAATACAGGATAAATTAAGCCCCGGGATGAATGCATTGGAAATGAAGATTAAAAGAACGCACTGTACAAAGTCAGGAAAGGAGGTTTAGCCAAAACCTGACAATGTACACAAACAGACGAAAATAAAGTTCCTTTCACTGAGCAAATAATGAGGTCGGGATCAGCCTCTCACCAAGTTCCTATGGAAACATGGCTTTTTTCTCTTTAATTTAAAAATAAAAGGGGGGGGGGGGGAGAATGCCTGGGAAACGAAAGATGCTCTGAAGGTCCAAGAATAGAGGGAGGTGCTCAACACCAGTAATATCTGATGAGAAAAACAACCTCGCCTCAGGGGAGGCCCAAGGAGGGCTGGCAGCAAGGGGAGGCTGACAAGCCATCCCCCCCACCTCCACCTGCCTGAGGAGCTGCAGGGCCAGGACAGCCCCAGCACTGTGATGTGCTGATGCCAGCACAGCCCCAGCTTGCTTCAGGTCCTGGGGTAAGGCACTGGGCTCCTTGGGCAGCTGGGAGAAGGGTGATGAGGGGGAGAATTTGGGTTGGCCACGGAACTGGAGAGCCAGCGTGAGACTGAGGTGAGCAATGGAGGCTTGTGTCACATCTGTTCCTGGTTTTGGAAAGATCCAGGTGACTGTGGTCCCCTAAAGCAAATCCAGGGACAGCACAACTGCCTTGGCTTAAGCTAGGTGGAAACTAAAGTGTTGAGGCAGAACAGGGCTGTTGCTCTGTGCTGGGGAAACTGAGGCAGGGAGCTGGCAGAGCAACCTGCCCAAAGGCTGACAGAGAGCAGACAGACACCAACTGCCCACCTGGGCACCCGGCTCTCAGGCAGGGGCAGGGTCTCCACCTCCCTTCAGTGGTGGTGGCCCAGGCGCTGCTGTCACCTTCCACGGTCTCTGCAGCATCCCTGACCTGAGGCACCCATCCCCTCTGTCCTCACATCCTAACTGGTGTCTGCCAGGCAAGCAGGACAGGCAGCAGCTCTCTGCTGCTGGGCAAGCAGCATCCCTTTGGGATGGGTGTGCACCCCTCTGCCAGGCTGGGAGCAGGAGGGGAAAGGCCCTGCATGCTGGGGAGGTGCTCGGTGGGGACTGTACACCCCCTTCCCTGCCACCAGCTGGTGAGACACCCCAGGGTCTTGCTAGGGCCAGACCAGGCAGAGGCCACTTGTCCTCATCCACGCTGAGCTTGGCTCCCAACACCCATGTTGGGTCCCAGGCCCCCAGCAGTTTGGGCACCCACCAGGCCACTGGCAGGTGGGTTCCTTCTCCTGCAGCCACACGGTTTGCAGGAGGAGGAAATTAAAGGGCTGTCTGTCAGGCTGACACCAACGAGTCTATTAGCAGCCCCTGGCAGGTGAGAGGAAAGCATTAGCATATGGGAAACGGGGGAGGAACGGCAGCGTGTCTGGGACTGTTATGACTGAGCAGACAGGTGAAACCGGGGAGGTTATAAATAAATCCCCCCCACACACCCCCAGCCCTACCTCTGCAAAGTCTCTAAAGGGCTCAGGAACCCTGGGGCTCATCCCTGGGGCTGGGAGGGAGGTGGGCTCCTGTGGAGGGAGGGGGGCTGGCAGGTAGAGGAGCACTGGCTCATGGAGGAGCAACCTGTGTCCACCACAGCAGCAGGGAAAGAAGAGGAGGAGGAGAAGGAGGAGGAGGAGGAGGTGATCCCAGCTGCAGAGGGGAACAGGAGCCCCATCCACTGCACCGGGGTTCTGTCTGGAACCAGCCATGGCAGAAGGACTGGGGGAACAGCTTTCTTCTCCCACCCTGTCTGTCCTCAGCTGAGGAGGAGCTAGATGACTGGGGCTATGCAGTTCCCTCTCCTCTTCCCACATCCCCAGGAGGGTGTTCAGTGCAACATCTACGATACGAAGCAGCAGCCAGCGCTGGAGCCAGCATGAGCCACACCAGGAGGGACCAGCCACAGGGAAAGGCACCAGAGCCAGGGCTGTCAGGAAGGGGGCTGTTAGCAAAGGAGCTGGCCACTGGCACGCAAACCGGAGTAAGGGCTGTGGGATGCAGCCCCCTGAAAGGTGAGTGGGCAGGTAGGTGCTGCTCCAATGTGGACAGGAAGCAATGTGCAGCCTCTCCCATCAACCTGACCCCCCAGCCAGGGGTGGTACTGCAGGGAGGTGGGTAAGCACCACCCTCACCTCCCCCTCTCCTGGCTTGGAGTACCCCTGCCTTCCCTCTCACCCGACAAACCAAGCTGCCTGCAATTCAGGGCTACCATGCCCAACACCAGGCTACCCCAGGGAGGTAACGCTGCCCATTGCATCAGCCCCAGCTGGAGAGGAACCAGTTTGCTGGAGGATCACTGCAGGATGGGTCTCACAAAGCAGACTGGCAGCCTGCAGCCATGTCCAGGTTGAGCCCTGGAATAAATGGTGGTTTGAATTCCCATGCCTGCAGCTAGCTCAGGCAAGCCAGCCTGCATCCTTCTGCTGCAAGAGGCTCAGCCCCTGAGAGCAGGAGGAGTGGGGGCTGGCTGGAGAGCAGAGCTGTATCCCATCACTGCATCCCAACCAAGCCCACGAGCCAGAATGGCTGATTTACACAAAGAAACAGCCAAGATCACCAACACATACAAGCCCTGTTTCCCTCCCCAGACACTACAGAGCGAAGCAGGTTTCCAAACACATGGAGACCCTCAGCACAGCACAAGCTGACATCTGAAGTGAGATGGGTTTGCATGCCTTGTTTGGGTGGCCAGGCTGGCAGCTTGGGCTGATATGACATGAACCCTGCATGCAAGGATCCTGGAAGGGCTCCAGGATGGCTTCTTGCCCTCCATGCATCCCCATCCCTCCCCATGGCATGACCTTCACTGAAGATCACTGCTTGCATCGGGAGTACTTATTTTCCTAATTTTTACCTAAAGCTCAGGTTGGGAAAACAAACTACTGGTGATTTTTGCCTTCTGGGGAGCTTTCCACAGACAAGAAGAGAGACAGAGGTCAGAGTGAGTGGAAGGAAGGACCAGCTGCAAGAGATCTCCTCCCTGCTCCCCAGGCTCTTCCGTGCTTCTCCAGCTCCCGGCTCCTGGTGACCACGCTGTGCTCTGCAGAGGTGACAGGGCCAGGGCTGGCTGTGGCTTGGCCAGTGCAGGTTCACAGGGTCTGAAGGTCAGGCTGGAGGGGCTGCCACCAGGCTAGCTTCCACTGGGCATGACCTGCCTGGCCCCAGTGAGGAATGACCTTCCCATGGCATCCGAGAGCTGGACTACAGAGAAGTCCTGCTGCCCCTCTGTTGCAGGGGGGGGTGCAGTCTGCAGGGGAGGGGGGTCCTCTGTATAACCCCTCGCTGCTCCAGGGGAACACAACCCAGTGTCACCTTGGGGATGGGCAAAGGCAGCTGTCCACACTTCTTGAAGCCAGGAGCCATGGATCACCTGCGGGGTGGCAGTGGCACGCAGGTGCTGAGCTCTCTGCTTTTCCAATTAGCAGCAGTCATTAAAATAAGTGCCACATTAATTACTGCTAGGTTGCAGTTCAGCCTCTGGGCCTGTCACTTGGCAAAACTCACCCTTGAGCTGGCTCCCACTTCTGGGAACTCCCCAAGGCCTTTGTGTGGGGCTGGGGGCTGCACTCAGGGCTGGGGGCTGGGGTCTGGCAGCTGCTGGGGGGGTCTGAAGCAGACCCCCTGCCTGGGGTACCTGACACCTGGACCACTCGCTGCGGGTGACTGGGGCCAGACAGCTTCTCTTCTGTGGGTGCCTCTGTCCCACCCCCAGCGAGAGCCAGGAGGGAGCCCAGGATGACACAACCCTGGTAGGAAACCAGGCTGAAGAGAAATGGGGTGGGGGCACTACCCCTGCAGACCTACTGGGGGTCTCCAGATCAGCACGACCATGGCAGAAGCCAACTCAGCACACCCTCCCAAAATCAGGGAGGTCGTGGAGAGCTGGAGGTGGTGGTGAGATGGAGCAGCTGCAGAACCCCCTTCATCCAGGCTGCCAGGACCAAGGTGGTCCTAGGCACAGCCTGTGCTGGGTTTCCTTACCATGCCAGTCCAGCCTCCTCCCAGGCTGGAGTGATGCTCATCCAGCTCCACCATGACTACACTGGGTTTAGCTCAGTGTTCCCATTGGCACACTGGTCCATACAGTGTTGTATCACTGACTGTGGGCAGTGAGGCCCTTCCCACCCAGGCAGTACTGGGAACACCCCTGTGTTCAGGTGCCCTGCACGAGGAGCATGGCTTGGAGGAACGGTGGCTTTTGGCTCTTTCTCCAGAAAGAGCGTAGGGTTGGCAGTGCCATGAAACCAGAACTGGAGTTTGGACAAATCCTGCACCTTTTCAGCTCCTGGCCTCTGAGAAAAACAAGCCTTGAAGACCATGGCTGGCCTGTGCTACAAAAGCTCTTCTGCTGCAGATTTTGATCTTTCCAGTTTCCCTGATTTGACAGCTATTGACAGACTGGTGCCAAGGCACCACTTCCTTTGCTGCTGCCCATAATAACCAAACCTCAGCAGGCTGCAGCCCACATCTGCTTGTTCCTAGTTCCAACTGTTGCTGTGAGCAGCAGTGGGACCAGGACATCAAGTCTCCTTTAGAGCCTTTCCATGGATTCCCTCCCCTCACACACACAGGAAGAAAAGGGTCATCTTGGGTCAGAGTTTCTAAGACCTTCTGCAACAAGCAGCTACCTCCTGTAATCCTGAATCAGGCTGATGTTTAAATAAGGGTGGCTTTGAAAGAGTCATCAGGAGTCTGCTACAGATCACCTCCCATCCTGAAACGCTGTGGTTTCTTCCTGATTGCCCAGCCTGGCACAGATTTCTTCCTACATCTTTCTGGAGATGTAGATGCTTAAAAAGCTCCGCCCAGCCTTACTAAAAGCCACATGAAATTTTCATGTTGCCAGTCTGCTGGGACAAGTTTCATTCTGTTTAATAAAGGCTGATGGTGCCTGAACTTCACAGCAGAGTTTTTTTTTCACAGAGTCCCCGGTGGAGGGAGCATGAAAGAGCTCATCCCCACCCTGTCTTCTTCACTTGGCTTGACAGCATGAAGAGCAAGTGACAGGGAGCCACGTGGCATTCGTGCTTCTGAGGTGGCAGAGAAAACATCAAGGAGTTGTGGGTGCTTTGTGTAAACGAGTCTGCACGGTCAAAATACATTTTCCAGGTATTAAAACTAGATACCATTGGGTTTTGTTCTGAAATGGGTCAGAGAGTTCAGCCAAAAATGTTCTTACTGTCACTCAGAGAAGACATCTGAAGGTGCTGGTCCAAGAAGGTGTGGGTAAGGCTAACTGGACAGGACACAGACCCAGAGAGGTCTTGCAACAGCCTCTGCCAGTGCCTGAAAGACCAAACAATTGCAGATCTGCTACAGACCTGCTCAGCACCCTTGAGGCTGCCTGAGCAGAGCTCCAGCCCAGTGATGGCAGGACCTCTGTCTGAACCTCACCTGCAGTTTTGTGCTGTAAGCCCACCCAGCCCAGCCTGGAGCCAAACACATCAACAAGCTGCTTCAGTCTTCAAGAGGAGCTCGAGCCTTTGAGAGCCAGTTCACAGAACCACAGAGCCCCAGACTGGGTGGGCTGGCAGGGACCTCTGGAGATCACCAACTAAAGCAGGGTCACCTCGAGCAGGTCACACAGGACAGTGTCCAGGGGGGTGGGATCCCCCTGGAGAAGGAGACTCCCCACCCTCTCTGGGCAGCCTGGCCCAGGGCTCGGGCACCCGCAGAGGGAAGGAGTTTCTCCTCCTGTTGGGATGGACCTTCCCCTGTTCCAGTTTGTGCCCACTGCCCCCTGTCCTGTCACTGGGCACCACTGAGAAGAGTCTGGCCCCGTCCTCTGGACACCCCCCTTTGGATACTGGTAAGTGTTGATCAGATCCCCTCTCAGTCTTCTCCTCTCCAGGCTAACCAGCCCCGGCTCTCTCAGCTTCCCTCACACCAGAGATGCTCCAGCCCCTCCTCATCCTCATAACCTCCCTGGCCTCTCTCCAGCAGCTCCCTGTCTGTCCTGAACTGGGAGCCCAGCACTGGACACCCAACTCCAGCTGTGGCTCCGCAGGGCCGAGCAGAGGGGAGGAGAACAGAACCTCCCTGGACCCACTGGCCACGCTCTGCTCAGGGCCCCCAGGGCCCATCAGCCTCTTGGCCACATCAACTCTGTGTCAAGAACCAGACCATCCATATATAACCCTCTGTAAGCACCTGAAGGTTGCTCTGAGCATACCCTGAGTGCTTTTGGAAACCACTCCAGAGCCAGTCTGAAGGGCTGGGCTGATCTTTTGGCTAATGCACAGAAGATTCACAGTGTGACAGGCTCTCAGGAGACAGGCCTTTCTGGGCACCAAAGGTTGTACATCTGAGAGCCACCAGTCTGAGATCTGAGCGTGAAATGGGATTTTGGACCTTGCGTGTTCAGGAGATTGGAAGCCACTCAGTGACAAATGCCACCCAGGGCTCTGGTGTGACACTGAGCTTGTTACTCTCCAATTGAGATGGATGGAGCCAGATAGCAGGAGGGTGCAGAGGGGTCAAAGCAATCACTTCCTTTCCATGGCTGGAATCACAGCCCAACTTGGGGGACGAACCCAGGGCCACTGCCTCATTTGTCAGCACCCATCAGCATGCAAAGGAGCAGCAGTCAACTCCATCCAGAGAGCAAACAGACTAGCAGTTAATCATGGGCCTGTTTCCTGGTGGGCTTACCTCCTCAGAGGAGAGATGGCAGGACGCCTGTCACACCTCAGTATAACACAGGATGTGGGTGCACAGCGTATCCTAATGGAGCTGTAAATCTGGAATCCAGAGCTCTGGCTCTGAGAGATATAAACAGCCAATGCCCCTCAGCCACAGGACCAAAAGGGATCCTTGAGAAACACACAGGGCAAAGAAGCAGCTAGAACCCCACTTTGCATGGGCAGAGACCCCTAGGACCCTCCCTTTGCTTCCCAGACAGACTCTTCTCAAAGGGTGTGCCTCCCAGTCTCAGCCAGAGACAGACATAGGAGGTCCCTGCTGAAGAGCTTCTCCGGGTACCGCGCGGAGGCCGGGCGCAGGGTAGGGCCACCCACACCGGGCAGCGCTTCTGTTACAGCAGGTCTGGCCTGGGTGGCAGAGAGGAGCCTGTCCAGGGCTGTGCCCTGCCCTCAGCACACACTGGCTGTGTCTCCAGCAGCAGCACGGCTGGATCTCACCTCCCGCTTCCCCCTGAGCTCTGGGACGTGCTGGGGCTGGGGTCTGCTGCTGGTAACTGTCTCTTGGGCACTGGGGTCTGCTGCTGGTAACTGTCTCTTGGGCTCTGAGGTCTGCTGCTCTGGTAACTGTCTCTCAGAAATCAGGTCGGAAATAATCTCAGCCCAGAGAGCATCTTGTGCTGTGCTGCTGTGACAGGAATAGCTCCGTGACTCCAGGGCCCCAGTTCAGCCTTGCAGCGGCACCAGCACACCCCAGCATGGCACCCACTGAGGTGACCTGTGGACCTGCATGGCTCTTGTGGTCCTTTGGATCCCCTCCTGGGGCAAGAGCTGGCAGCACCAGTCCGATCCCTGCACTTCCCTTCAGAGATCTGAAAGGAGGCCTTCAGACACTATTCACAACCAGTGGGAGCTACAGGTCCACCCTGCCCTACATTCAGAGGCACAGCACCATCTGGTTATTTTGGGTTGACCACCTGCCTCCTCTCTTCAGTAGCAGCATCTCTTTGCCAAGGGATGCAAGGGAAGGGCTGCAGAGAGAAGGCACACGGCCAACCCCTCGGTGGAGAAGTGTGCTCCAGAGCTGCCCTTGGCCTCCTCATCTGGCTCAGCCCCACCTTCAAGATGCAGCAGCCCTAAGAACAGGATGGTCCCCAGACCTGGGGCAGCAGATTGTCCTCTCCTAGGGACACCAGGACCTCCAGCCAGAGAGCTAGGTCCTGGCAGCACACAGCAGTCCAAAGAAACAGAACAGCCATCAGCAGCTTGGACAGCCCTGGGCACTGCACAGACACAGTGCTGGCCAGGACATCAGGAGTATTTTTCTCCATTAACTGAAAGCACTATGGGAGTGCTGGCATCCACCTGGAAAACCATCAGGGACCAGCACGAGGAAAGTTCTCATCAGGAAGTGTGGCTGCTGCTCGGCATTTGCTGCAGGGAGGTTTTGCCCTAGACCCCTGTTTCTCCTTGAAATAACGAGCCTGTAGCTCGTTATCCAGTAGCATTATGCTTGGAAGGAGAGCAGAGGACTTTCAGGCTTGGAATCCTAAGGAAGCTCATTTCCATGCTTGGCCTTGGCTCGGTCAGGTTGGAGCAGTGACAGTCCAGGCTGCAGAGAGCTCGGGCACTCAGGGGACAATGTCTAGAGGCACTGAAAGGAGCAGAAAGGTGCAATAAAACAGACACAGGCCGTGCTGACATGGATGTCCCCTTCCAGACAGCATCCCACTCTGGTAGGTGGCTGGAACATTCCAGCATGCCCACAGGTCAGCAAGGCATCACCTCTACAAACACGCACGGGGGGTTGGCATCCCGGTTCACCCCCAGTTCTTGGTAGCCCCGGCAGTGGCAGGAGGAAGCAGCGAGCAAGGTGGATGGTGAGCAGGAGGAGTATTTCCTCCTCATGTGGAAACAACCTTCAGCCTGCAGCAGCTCACACAGGGCCAGTGCCTGCAAACTCAGCCACCCAGGTCCCGTTGCTCTGGAGCCGCCCAGGCAGCACCGGGCACCTCTCCTGCAAGGGGAGCAGCAAGGTGTTCGGCAAGGGCCAGCCAGTGGTGCCATTGTGTGCAGGGGACGGTGACACGAAGCAGCGGTGGCACAGCTGGAAGCCAGCTGCAGCCCTCTGGCCACCAGCCCTGTGCTGCCCTGCCTGGGCACTGAGGTGGCACCAACTCACACCCTTGCCACTGCGTCCCCGTCCAAGGGGCACACGTGTCCCCGCGGGACAGCCCTCGGCCCCCGCGGGCAGTGACTCTGTGAAGCTGCTGTCACCAAGCACCACGGCAGAGCCACACAGGGCTGCCATGGCTGCGTGGGGAGGGAAGGGTGACCTTGTCCTATATTTTAAAGGCCACTTTTCGTCTACAAAAAGCAGCCAAATGAGGGCAGCAGCAGGGAGGAGGAGAGATGAGCAATGCAAGGCGGCCGCCAGGCAGAGGCAATGCCTCCAGGCTCAGCAGCGCACTCCCCCCTCCCCGGCACAGCAACTAGAAAGGGGGTGCCCCGCTAACCCCATCTCTGCTCCCCCTCCTGTCCTGCCCCACTCCGTGACAGCAAAGGGTGTGTGGGGAATGGGAGCTGTGGGGTGCAGGGGGAAGGGCAGCCAGGCTGTGCTGGGGTGTTCGTACAGAGACCCACGGCTCCGTGTCAGGGTCCCCAAGCTGCTTCAGCCCGGGATCAGTGCAGCCCCCCAGGACTCCAGCACTCTGCCAGCAGCCCCGAGTCCCCCACGTCCTGTGCCAGTGTGCCAGCCCTGTGCCATGTCCAGGGACCTACAACCACCACCACAAGTGAGAACCAGGACCCCAGCCCATCCCATCCACATCCCGCATGTGGCAGCCCCGATTTTCTCAAGAGAAGGTCAGAATCCTCTGCAGGATCATCAAGCTGGGCAATCACAGCCCCAGTGTGACCCCCACCCTACCTCAAAACATCAGGAGCTAAACGGAGAAACCCGAGCACACACTCAGCTCTGCCAGGGAAACACAGACACAACTCCAGACACAGACACAGACACAACTGCAAACGTCAGAGCTCCCCACTCCTTTCCCAAGGGTCCTCCTCTCCCTCCGAGCCCCAGGGAAGGGGATGGACTTTGGCTGTGGCTGTCTGGGGCCTGGAGAGGAGGAGTCCTGGCTGTCCCATCTGCTGGTACAGAGCTGAGGAAGGAGAGAGCTCCTCCAAGCATCCGATGGGGCTCAGCCTCCCGCTGCAGCTGTGAGATTTCACTGCAGGCCCTGGAAACCACTTCAAAGATATTCTTAAGCATTTTGGTGCTTCAGAGCTTTAATGATGGTGCATCACTTGGTTGGCAGGAGCTGAGAGCTTCCCTCCTCCCCAGCAGAAGAAAGGAAGGCTGCTTGATGGGTTGATGGTCTCCATCCAGTCTCCCATTTTCCAGGAGGAAAGATTGCTCAAGCTCAGCCATTCAGAAGGCAGCAGCTCTGCAGCCCAGCCCCACGGCTGGAAGGCTGGCTCAGGTTTAAACAATTCAGGAGTTTCTAGAAAGAAAAGACCAAAGTGCCTGCAGGGGGGAAAGGATGGGGCAGGTGGGAGCAGGAGTGCTGAGGGGACAAGGCTGCTTCACCTTTAATCTCACTGATGGAGGGAAAAGATCACTCTGCACCCAGGGCCCTGCTGACACCCAACCTCTTGCACTGCAGAGCCCCCTCTGTGCCTTCCCACCAGGTTACGTGCAGGTAAGTAAATACCTTGGAAGAGGCATCTTGGCATCGGTGCAGACTGGCCTCCTGCCTTCTTGGTGTGAGGGCAACCTAGAAAGAAGGTATTTTCCCACCCATCTCCTTCCACATTGCCAACCTCTCCTAAACTTTGATGGTGCCACAACTTGAGATATCTCCTCCTAGGCTGCTGGGAGCCCATGTCACTGGGGATGAGGGAGCCAGAACTGGGGGAATTTATCCAAAACACCAGAGTGGTGCTCAACAGACACAGGTTGGCCCATGAGGCTGTGGCTATTCAGAGCCAGGCTCCCTAGAGATGATCTTGTAGAAGTTCTCAGATGCTTCTGCCTCCAGAAGCAGCCACAATTTGAAGCAATTTCCAGAAGGCTGCTGTCTGCTTGGCAGCACAGCCACCAGCTCTAGGGTGAGACCTGGGTAGAACCAGCTCCTGGGATGGACTCAGGGCAGCAAGTTGTGAAGGTCTGAATGGAGCTGAACATGGGAATGGAGGCTCATTGCAGGAGACATCAGCCTACTCCTAGTGCTACAGCTTTAACTTGTATTGTGCCAGCAGAGACAGTTTGAACAGTGACTACAAAGATGCATACCACTGCTCCAGAGCAGAGGGTGAAAAGAGGCATCAGGATAAGCTGGGTCCAAGATGGAGAGAAGAAAAACCCCCAAACTCAGTCAGAAAGCCCCTTCTCTGAAACACCTACCCTGTGTCTGGATGGAAGGGGAGGGCACGGAGTCCTGAGGCTGCACTGAGTGTCAGAGCTACAGGACACACTCCGTGAGGCCCTGGAAGGAGCTGCTAAAAGCTGCCTTCATCACCTCACCCAGCGCTGAGGGAGGAGCTGGGAACCCAAGCGGGGAGTGGGAAGACAACCCCCATTGCTGCTGGTGGAAAACTGAGACCTCTGCACAGCTGCAGGAGCAGGTTTGTTGCTGGTTGTGTTTACAAGGGGTCAGGCAGGGTTGGTGGTTAATATTAATGCCTTGGTGAATTATGCATCTCATGCATTAGCATGAAGCATCCCCGCTGAGGCTTCAGCCAGCCCCTGAGTCGCCCCTGAGCGGCGCCTGCATGTTGCCACGTCGTGTTCTATTAGGGAAACAAAACCCAGAGCAAAGCAGGAAACAGTCTGGCCCTGGGGAGCCGACCCCTTGCTGCCTGCAGAGTGCAGACCTCAGGCAAGAGGGGCAAACCCACACCCACACGTGAGAGCACCCAAAGGTAGGAGCCCTCTGCCAGGGAAAGGACAGGGACATCCTCTCCCCAGGATAGAGAGCTCTGGATAGCTCCACCACCCAAGGGTAGAGGTGGCAATCCCATTGCAGCCTGGATCGGGGCTTCTCCAGCTCCATCCCACATCTCTGGTTCTTTTCTCATGCTGTACTCTGCTCCTTGAATTCTGCTCCCATCTCTTGTTCCTGCTTGTATGAGCCCAAATTGTATCACCATCTCATTATCAAGCCGTGCACCTGATTTTCTGGTACACTGTGTCCTCATTAGGAGGTAGCTCCTTGCAGCTCAGCGCTTCCTTGGGCCCGAGCCAGGCAGATTGTGTAGCAGTGAGCAAAGCAACGCTGAGGCTTGTCTGTCATCTGCCACGTGCCCCCCAGCACCCCGCACGGCCCCGCGCCTGTGCCGGTGGGTGCCAGGGCTGGCCACAAAGAGCCTTCGCTCTCAAGCCCCAAACACAGATGGGAGAGCTGCCCAGGACTGCTCCTCTGCTCCTCCACCACGCATCGGAGCCCCAGCCCCACAGAGCCCCAGCCCCACAGAGCCCCAGCCCCATGGAGCCCCAGCCCCACAGAGCCCCAGCCCCAAAGAGCCCCAGCCCCACAGAGCCCCAGCCCCATGGAGTCCCAGACCCACGGAGCCCCAGCCCCACAGAGCCCCAGCCCCACAAAGCCCCAGCCCCATGTAACCCGAGCCCCATGGACTCCCAGCGCCACAAAGCCCCAGCCCCATGAAGCCCCAGCCCCACGGAGCTCCAGCCCCATGGACTCCCAGCCCCACAAAGCCCCAGCCCCATGAAGCCCCAGCCCCACAGAGCCCCAGCCCCATGGAGTCCCAGTCCCACAAAGCCCCAGCCCCATGAAGCCCCAGCCCCACAGAGCCCCAGCCCCATGGAGTCCCAGTCCCACGGAGTCCCAGCCCCATGGAGTCCCAGCCCCATGGAGCCCCAGCCCCACAGAGCCCCAGCCCCATGGAGCCCCTGCCCCATGGATCAGGGCTGTGCTGCTGAGCCTGCCGAGCACCCGGCGCAGCTGAAGGAACTTGGCTCCTTCTCCTTTCCCATCCCACCATCACTGTTGCTGTGCCTGTGGGGCACGGCAAAGGGACAGAACTATGATGTGCAATATGGGGAGGAAAACACCACAGGGACATCCTCCTGCCCCCCCCATCCCCTCCATGTCTGCCTTTACAGCACCCTGAGAGAAACCCCTTCCCAAGCAGATTGGGTGTGGGCAGAAGGATGCTTTCTGGGCACTTCCCAGCAGCTCCATGAAGCTGGCCCAGGTCTCACCGCTCCTCCACATCCCCCTGGCTTCCCTGAGAGGGTGTTCAGGCCATGATTGTTGTACCTGAGACACAGCCCCACCACCCCCAGCCATCTTCCCATCACCACAACAGCCCTGTCACTGCAGCATAGCACATGGACATTGACACCCATCATGTCCCCTGGGATCACAAGGACCTGCTGGGCGAGATGACAGACAGATGGACAGCACAGCGTGAGGGGGAAGGGCTGTGTGAGTTACATGGCCAGGTCCTCACCACAGTCAGAGGATCAGAGCATCTCTAAGGTTGGAAAAGATCTCCAAGATCATTAAGTCCAACAGTCTGTCCAGCACCACCCTGCCCACTAACCCATGTCCTGGTGCCCCATGGCTACAGGTCTCTTGAACCCCTCCAGGGATGGTGACCCCACCACCTCCCTGGGCAGCCTGGCCCAACACCTGACCACTCTTTTGGTGAAGAAATTGCTCCTAATCTCCAATCCAAACCTCCCCTGGCGTGACCAAGCTCTGAGGCCCCTTGAAGGCCCCAGGCAGGAGAGCTGTCCTAGCTGCTCAGCCCTGGCAGCCCAGCACAGGGGTAGGAGAGGCAGAGCCCCAGTCCTGCCCCACGGCCCAAGGGCCACTGTGGCACCCCCACAGCAGGCTCAGACAGCCCTGCCCACGGTCACTGGGGGGGAGGGATGAGTCATGGTGTGAAGGCCACTTGTGCATGGTGTGGGTGGAGCAGAGCAGCAATTTCTTCCCCAGGAGATGAGATTATTTGCAGAAGTCCTTTTTATGTATTTCTCCTTAGGGAGCAGGGCGATTAGCTGCTCCTCAGCTCCTCCACACCCAGGGCTGCTACATGTGGGATGGGGACACCCACCGTTCCCCCCGCTGTGCTGGGCAGTTGCACTGCCAGCCAGCACCCAGAGCTCCTCCTGGGACTGATGTGACACTGGGGGGGGGTCAGAGCTCGGCCACCCAGCCCCAGCCTTCAGCCACAAGCTGCTGCTGTCTGCACCCCCAGCCCCACCACAGTCCCACGCCTGTGCTGTGCATCTTGGCACTACCAACCACCCCACTGGCTGCGGCGGACACCCGGGTACCAGCCTTGCCCCAGCTGGATGATGCTTCCTTGCCTGGTACCAGGGGTCAAGGACAGACAAATGGACATGGCCCAAGGCACTTGCTGGAAGGGCTGTTGGAAGCAGTGCTGCCCTCTGGGAAGGGGCCCAACTCACGCTGTGCCTAACACTGCACTGAAATATTAGTGCTGGCTCTGGTCAGCACCCCAGCACGGAGGGCAGGACTCCTGCAGGGAGCATCTTCAGGCCCTGGCTCTGCTGTGAGAGAACAGAAAGCCTGACAGATGTTGGCCAGGCAGGATCAGAAGGAAAGCAGAAGTGTTCCAGGAAAGGTGACCTCAAGGAAAAGCTCCTCCTGCTGTCCTCCACACCACCTCTCCTTGCTTCCAAGGACACAGGGAGAAGGATTTTTTTTCCCTGAAGCCTTCACAGCACATGTCATCTGCTTCGAGTGGCAGAAGGGTGCAGGGGAGCATGGATGCCCCCCCATATGCTAACAGGGGGTGCTCACCCCATGGGAGACTGCACACCTCAGACCCAGCATGGCCACCAGCCCATGGGACAGATGGGATGCTCTTGCATCCATCTCCACAGCACATAGAGGTACCGGGTGCTGCCCCGCAGGCAGCTCACTCCTTACGTGGGTGTTCCTCTCCAGCCAGGCAGCTCAGGAGCACGACAAGCCACAGGGGATGGGGAAGGGATGTCCCTGCAGCTCTGCCCAGCAGCACAGGCTCCCAGCCACTCCTCATCCTGCTGTCCTTCAGGGGAAATCCTGCTACTAAAAGTAACCTTCCTACCAGCACCTTACATCTGGTTACTGCCAGGTGATGGTTGGGGCACTTGCTGGAGACCTGGGTGCTCCCACGGGCACCCACATGTCTCCACACTCAGCCTGCAGAGACCATCCATCCATCCACCCATTCCCTGGGGCTGGACACCCCCAGGTGCTTCCCTGGGAAGTCCTGCTCGAGGGGACATGCTGCCATCTGCCTGTGCACCTCGCAGCCTGCGGCACAGCCACACACGGGCTGAGCAGTGCTCGCAGCCCTGACTGAGCTCTTCATGGCTTGGATCCCCGGCACAGGGGAGGGAGGAAGAGGCAGAGGAGTTCTTCCTCTGACCCTCCTCCCCAGCCCTCCAGCTCTATCAGATTTTGCTGTCCTCATCATACCAGCCACAGCCTGTTTGCTCCCCCACATCACTTGGCCAGCTACCCATCCTTCCCACCACACCCCTCATCTTACTCAAATGTCTCCCAAAAGTTGTCTTCCTGACAAATCCAAGCCAGCATTCCCATTTCCATGCCCATTACTGACACATCAGATGACAGCAGCTACCATGCACACAGGGGAAGCCCTTTGGAGCACACCACTGCTCTCCCCCTGCTAAGTCTGGGGGGGTTTAACCAACATGCTGCTCTCATGGAGATCCCACCCTGTGTTTTCTTGGACCCAACAGGGCTGCTGGTGCCACACAGGGACTCCAAAGTTCAGAGGGTGTGATACTTCCAGCACCATCTCAGCCCAGCCCATGGCCCACCAGGTCCTCAGCCCCATGTATCTCACCTGCCCAGCAGCCTGCTCAGCAGCTCTGTCACACCTCCAATGAGCCACATCTTGACAAGTCTAATTGCTGCCCCCATTAGTAGCAGAACAGCTCAGGCAGAGCATCCATCCCTGCCTGTGACCCTGCTGGCCATACAGGACAGGTTAATCATAGGATGGTTTGGGTAGGGAGGGACCCCAGAGCCCCCTAGTGCCCCCCTGCCACAGGCAGGGACACCCCCCAGCCCAGGGTGCCCCAAGCCCCATCCAACCTGGCCCTGAACCCTGCCAGGTATCCCGGGGCAGCCCCAGCTTCTCTGGGCACCCTGTGCCAGGGCCTCCCCCCTCCCCAGGAAGGATTTCTGCCTCCCAGCCCCTCTCCATCCCCCTCCTGCAGCTGAAGGCCATTCCCCTGGGCCTGGCCCTCCCTGCCCTGGGCACCAGCCCCTCTCCAGCTCTCCTGGAGCCCCTCGAGGGCCGGGAAGGGGCTGGGAGCTCTCCCCAGGAGCAGCCTTCTCTCCTCTGGGCCGAGCCAGCCCAGCTCTCCCAGTCTGGCTCCAGAGCAGAGGGGCTTCAGCCCTCCCATCATCTCCAAGACTGCTGGGGACTGGCTCCCACAGCTCCGTGTCCCCCTTGTCCTGGGGACCCCTGAGCTGGAGGCAGCGCTGCCGGGGGGTCTGTGTCCCAGAGCGGAGCAGAGGGGCAGGATCCCCCTTTCCCAGCCCTGCTGGGGGTGCAGCCCAGGACATGGGGGGCTTTCTGGGCTTTTCATCAATCAAACCCCCCAAGTCCTCCTCAGGGCTGCTCTCCATCTGCTCCCCTCCCAGGCTGTCATTGTACATGGGGCTGCCCTGACCCCGTGCAGAACCTGGCACGTGGCCGTGTTGAACTTCATGTGGCTGGAGCAGTCCCACCTCTCCAGCCTGGAGGACACAGTGGATCCTGCACATCAGGGGTGTCCCTGTCAGCACGCTACAGTGTTTCTGCTATGAAGTGTTGTGAGAGGAAGAGGTTCCTGTCCAGTCCTGGCCACCCCCACACCAAGCAGGACCAGCTCGTGGGCAGCAGGTTCCTTGGGTACTCCTCCACCCACTCATCTCCATCCCCTTTGGGAAGCAACCAGGCCAGGGAGACAGGAATGCCATGCAGAGCTCTCCACAGCATTTCCCTGTGAATTCCCAGCAGAATCAGGAGAGGCTGGGATGAGGAGCAAGGGAGAAATCGGTGGGGTGGTGAGGAGGAGAAAGGGCTTTGAAACCCAAGGTGGGTAGACAGCAGCTGTCAGGCAGCAGCTGAGCAGCAGATCCTGTTCCCCAGCCCTTCCCTCACCATCACTAACTGCAGGACAGGGCCGTATGATTACAGACATCCACGGGACACCCAACACCTCAGGCTCACTTCTCCTCACTGCATGGAGCACTTTACACCTCCTTTGCACACTTTACACCTCTTTTACACAACATTTGCTGTGCATTCAGAGGATGGGGAGCTGGCTGCAGACCCAGAGCCCTTTCTACCAGGGCAGGAACAGAGGCTGGAGCCCTCCCATCACCCATTGTGTGAGAAGAGGGAGAGAGAAGGATCTGAGGGGCACTGGCAGTAGTCAGGGGAAGATACAGGGCTGTTACCTGAGGTCCCAAACCCACCCAGCTGCACGATGCACACGTTGGTAGCTCAGCGTCCTGTGCATCCACACACCTACAACTTCACACACACAAACTGGCCAGCCAGCTCTGAGGGACTGGTGGCACTGGTAAAGCCAGCCAGAAGGTGCTTTCATTAAGTGTGACCTGAGGGGAACATGGTAAAAGAGAAAAAAAAATTGGTTTCCTGCTGCCACAGAACAAACCTGCTGTTTCCTTTCAGCCCTGGAGCACGGGAAGGCTGATGGAGAGAAGCCACATTAGAACTGGACCAGGACCCCTGACATGAGAAGAGAAGGTGTCTGGTCTTTTGAAGCAGTGATAAATGGTTTGTCCCTGAAGAAGCAACAGAAGAGGCAGAAAATTGAAATCAAAGGCAACATTTTCTTTGGGAGTTTAAAAGAATCTTGGCAGGGAATGGGAGATAATAGGGAGGGTGGAACATTTTCTGGCTAATGCAGGGGAGCTCTTGACCTGCCTGCTTCTGCTGAAGAATAACGTGAGTGAGAGCCCCAGAAGGAACATTAGATCACACTGGTTACTGCTCTCATTAAGAAAATAAGTCCATTAATTGAACATCCTTGGGCAGTGTGAACTTCCAGCAAGGAAGAGCATGCACAGCCCTCCCCAGTGAACTCCTGCTGAGGACATGAAGCCCTCAACAGCCCCGGGTGGCCACACACCACAGCTGGGGGACACCTCTAGCAGGCCCCTACTGAGCTGCACATGGAAGGTCTGTCAGAAGTCTGTGAAGCTCACAGCAACACTCAGTGGCCTCTCAAGTGACGCTTCTTTTGTGGCCTGAGGTGGCTGTTTGAAAAGTGAAACAGCAAGACCACTGGGCAAGAGGCTGTGCTTGGCACCCATGGGAGAACCGAGCCCATGGGACACCCAGCTGCCTCCACTGCCCGGCTGCCAGGGATCTGCCAGCTCATCCCTGCCAGCTCATCCCTGCCCTGTCACCTCCTGCCCAGACATCTGCCAGGGATTCACTTCAGGTTCAGGGTCTGTGAGTCTCTCAGATGCAGTAAGGCACGTGTGGTGCGAGCAGGCAGCCCCGTGGCAGGACCTGGGCTGTGCCCCCCAGCCCTGCCTGCACCCACAAGATGAGGTGCTCAGGGATCTGGTTTAGCACAGGGCAGGAATGGTTGGACTCGATGATCTTAAAGGGCTTTTCCAACCTCGTTATTCTGTGATGAGGCAGCACTCCCCGGGATAACTGCCTGATACAAACAATGCCTTGGACTGATGGAGTAATCCCTCTCTCACTAGTCGCCCTCTCCAGCCAGGCATGAATATTCACCACTGATGCTGGGTGCTTAGAACCTGAGGATGGATCAAGAAAACAAAGTTGTAATTTCTGCCTGTGTGCTACATGAACAACATCCGATGCCAAACCTGTGGAGATGGAGCCACCCAGAGGTCTTTCTCCTTCACTGAAAACCCCTTCTCTGCAGACGAGCAGCTTCCTCAACCCAGACAAATGTTAAGGGCAACGTTGGTTCTAAAACACATGCTGAAGCCCGTGCTCCTGCCAGCAATACTCTCCTCACAGAGACCTTCCCAGGAAAGCAGAGCAAGTGGCCCCTGCCTCCCAGAACACTAAAGGTATTTTTAGGGGAAGCTGTAAAAACTCACATCATTAACAGGACCACTCCTGACACATTAACTCAAAAGCTTAGTAGCAAGTTAGTCCTCTTGCTTAGTTGGGAGCAACTTTTTTAGCAGTGAGGGAAGAGTCCCCTGAGTAACTAACTGTCCGGCTACAGAATTAGCCTGGGGGCTCCAATGTAGGCTACTGAAAAATAATTAATGGGATCTCTTGGTATTTAAACAGACAGATTCATCAAGAGGAAAAAAAGAAAGAAGGAAAAAAAAAAATACAACCAAGCCAGAGAGACCCACAGGAGTGCACAGGGCAGATTCCCAAGTTAATTCGTGGCCCTTGGAGATCCTGTCCCAACAGACACAGCCACCTCTGCTCTTGTTTGAGTGCAAAAATAATCCCAAATTCTGTCCAGACAAAAAAAACAGCTCTTGGTTCATGCAGCATCTGATGCCTCCAAAGCAAGGACAAAACTGAGAGGGAACTCTGCTTCCAAACCTGGCTTTTTCAGCCCTGTCACCCTGACATTCCTCCTTTCCAGACCTGGGCACCAGAGCATGGGAGACCTCAGCTACACCTGGGTTAAGCCTTCTGGGATGCTGCCTGCTCCTCCCCACGCCCCCAGCTGCAGGGGGTCAGGGCTTTTTCAATACAATCATTTCTTCCATTTTAAATTTTTAAATATTCTTTTAGAAATACCTTTAAATATGGAACTCGCCACCTGCCTTAAAGTGCAAATATAAAACTCAGCACAGAAGAACGCTGCCCTCTCCTCCTCAGGGGTCAGAGCTGGGCAGGGCAAGCGACTTTTGCTTTTAAGAATCAAGTGCTGAACTAAATCAAACACGTCTAAAGCTGCCTTGGGGGAAGGGGAAAAGGGGAAAAGAAAGGAAAAAGGTGCTGAAACCTGCAGCACAGGACAAAACTCCTGGCAAGTCCCAGGCGAACATAGGCCTGACCCTAGGCCCAGCGCAGCCAAGAGCTGCTCTCCCCTGCTCCCTGCCCATCGCCTCCCCACTCCTGGCACCTTTCACCCCTCTTTCTTTACAAATAAATCAATTAAATTGGTTTAATGATTGTGGTGGGATGAGACAGAATTTTTACAGGCAAAGAGCCAATCAGTGAATCGCAAAGGGACATGGGAGGAGGTGCTGGCCCCTTCCTCGCAGCAGGCCTCTCCTTGCCTGGGAGCTGTGGGAGGACACCTGGGCCACAAAGTCCTTCCGAAGGGATGCAAAGGGTTAATGAAAAGTACCTTTGGGAAACCAGCTGCAGCTGGAATGTCACAGGAGCCCTGAACAAACACCACTGTTCACATACTAACAAGAAAGCTGTGGGTAAGGTTTAGTTGAGCAGAAGAAAGGCCTGGAGGAGGAAACTTTGTAGATAAGCAGAGCCCTGAGGAGGAGCTTTGCAGTTACACAGAGGAGGAATTCTTGCATAATTGAATGTGCATGTGGAAGCTGGGCCCTCCTGATCGTTAATGAACTGAAGATGTGATGGGATGAAGCTGCAACACTTGAGGAAGACAAGGATGAGGGAGAGCACCCACCCCTCAACTCAAATGAGCTGAGAAGTGTAAATACCATAAAAGTAAAAAAGAAGGTGGGAGCCCCAGTTCCTGGAATATCTATGAGTATGTATTAGATTACCCAGAAATTTGTTGACTATGTATGCAATGTTTATGTGTAAACACGCTGCACCTACAGCTCCGGGTGCCTTAGGAGGAAGGATCCCCTGAGCACCCAGATCCCCTGAGCACCCAGCGCTACAGTAAAGGATACCTGCTTAACAGGTACATGGACTATGAGTGTTAAGGGAATTACCACGTTTCACTTCCCAGAGTGGACAAAACATGCAAGCTTCAGGGGTCTGAAGTCTGGGAATCCTCTCTGTGCTGCAGCTCGGCATCCCAGGTGATCCTAGGCAGGACATGGGAGCTGTGCCTGCCAGGCCACGGACACAGCCACAGCCCTCCTCTCCTGAGGGCTGCATGTGATGAAACGTTACCCCCCTTGTCATTTCCTTCTCCCTCTCACCTCTTGCCTGGCTCACGTTGGGACCTGGCACCTGTGCCACGAGGAGCACAAGCACAGCCCGTTCGTTTCCAAGGCCCAGAGCTGAGGAGGCCAAGTGCTCAGGCATCACAGCTCTGAGGAGCTCAGCTCTGCTGAAGTGGGCAAGGCACAGACCTGGCACCTCGCTGCTCAGGCTGCAGCTGCGTGACCCACTTCTGCTGCGCCCTGGCACCAGCTCCTTCCTCCCAAAAACACAAAGCCCCTGGAGCAAGCTGCATCACACCCACCGAGGCAGGCAGGGCAGGAGTAGGACCAACATGTCCAAAGCAGCAGCCTGCCTGTATAGATTTTTCCTCCCATTGATTAACCCATTTGGAATGTGTTTATTTGTAGCAGGGCTGCCTTGCAGCTCGTTTATGCTCTCTTAACGAGGCCCCAGCACAGCAGTTGCATCCTGGGCATTAATTACAGGCTTCCTGTACAGAGCATCCTCCCACCCAGGATCTGGCTCCACTCGGGTGGTTTGGCCACCACTTTCCCCATGGAACAGGCTCTGGCAGTGCCCAACCCCAGCCCTGGTCTGCCCAGCAGCCCCCAGCCCACAGCAGGACAGGAGGCAGGAGCAGAAACAGGCGTGAAGGAGCTGACCACATCGAGAAGGAATGGCCATCCCCAGCACACCCCTTTTATAGTAACAGGGCTGCAGAGTAAGTCAGAGCTTCCTTGGACAATGAACAGCGATTCCAGGGGAAGGTTCTTTCCTTTTTCAGAGAAAGGGCTCAAGATGTTCCATTGCATCGTTTGCCATATCCCAGGAGCTCGGTGCCAGCCGCTCCATCTGCGGCAGCTGGCGTGGTCTGTGCCCAGCTGTCAAAGCAGCAGCAGAAATAAACGGTGCTCCAAACAAAGGTGGTGTGTGTCTAAGAGACCCCAAAAAAATCTCTCACTCCTATCAGTTGTTTGAGGCACAAATAGATGTCAAGCATTTCTAGACTGGCAAAAATAAGGGTACAATATTAACAAATGCTAGAAAAGCCTAATAAAACCAGGAAAAGACCTGAACTGGAACAGGATGCACATAGAAAGGCTCAGGTTACCATCCAAAAGCACTGAGCACATAACCAAAAATTCAACCTACTGCTCCACAGCAGCAGGAGAGCACCAAGAGTTGCTGGTTCAAGTAAGAGTTAACCCTGAGCTCCTGTCAGATTTGAAGCCACGGCACAAGCTGCACAGCACCACTGATCGCTCCCCACAGCTGCCCCACCGGCTCCCTTTCAGCTTCAGTTTGCATTTAGAGGACAAGAACACCTCTACACAGCGGGGTGACATCTAAGGCTCCAGGAGCCTGCTGCTGTTGCAGGGCTGTGACGGGAGCTGGAGCATCCCGGAGACAGCTGCCACACAAAACCAGTTGGAGCTGCAGACCTACACTGGGGATGTTCGTCAGCGACGCAACAGTCACTGGCAGCCATCCACCTGAAAGACAGAAGTGCTCTGTCTGCTCTTCTGGCAGCTGGGGAGGAGGTGATGGAAGGGCAAAGGAAGCTGGGTGAGCTCGCAGAGCCGTTTCTCTTCCCAGTTAAAAAGGGGTGGGATGGGATGGGATGGGATGGGAAGGCAGCTCTCTGTGGTGTCAGAGCCACATTCCACACCTCTGAATTTGTGGAGAGGGTGAAACAAGCAGCAGCTCTCTGGTGTGGTGCAGGACAACATGAAGACCCTGTACAGGCTGAATGTCACCGTGCCTTGAAACTCTGGTTTGGCTGTTACTGTGCCTGAGAGGACAAGGATGCAACAGCAGCTCTCAGGGTTGGACACACACACACTGAGCAGCGTGCAGTGCATCATCGGGGGTCTCCCACAGCCAGCTCACACCACTGCTGATCTGCAAGGGATAGAGCTCACCCAGAGGCAGGCAGGGCCCGTGCTCTGGTGGGGCTGCAGTGGAAGCTTGTCACAGGACAGGAAGGATGCCAGTCTGCCCCCCTGGCACCACGCTGGCAGCCGGAGAGCTCTGCGCAGCAGCAGGAGGCCGGTGGAGCTCACGTGTCAGAGCCGCTCTGCAAGGCACTGAACGCTGCTCCTTGTGGCCCTAATCCAGTGCTGAATCAGCACTGCACACACACATCATGCATTGCACTTCCTTAGCACACAGGCATGAGTATTTACATACACATGCAGTCTCTCTTTGGCTTTCAGAGCAAAAAGGGGAGTGTTACCACAGCCACAGCTGGCCTAAGGCTATATAAGGCCAAGAAAATATTCCTTCCACCACACGTTACCACTTCCCCTCATATACCCTCCTTCCAGCTGGGACTAACATCACTCTTTTCCCTCCCAAAATTTATAACCTCCCCTTGCAGAGATCCAACATACATTGCTTTGTATTTGCTGGCTTCCCTTTTCCCTCAAAGCATTCCATGGATTCGTGTAACAGGGCTGAATCCCCAACACCTGAACCTGCATTTAGCTGAAAGCTTTGCATCTCATAAAGGGTTTGTGTCCCCAGAGACCTGCTTCTCCCCACCTGTTTTGCAGGTCTGGTAAGAGGTATTCCTTCTCCCTATGACAACTTTGCAAAAAGACCCCAAAAAAAGCCCCAAACCCATAGAAGTACAATTATATCCTCTGCTCTCTGTTGCTAAAGTGTAGTTCCATACTTTTGAGTTACATCTCAAACCAATTAACTGGAAGTTAACAGAGCCACAGTCAATGGGAGGAGCAGGAGAGGTGCCAGGACAGCCTGCAAAGCCCTGCCAGCCTGCTTGGCACCCATGAAGCCCCGTTGCTCCCCCCTTCCAGGCAGGCAGGTCCCCAGGCTCCCCTCGCTCCTGCCACCAGCGACAGGTGTTCTGCTTCAAAGCAACAGAACCAGCATCAGGCTGGTGTGAAGAGTCAACACACTGAAAAGGCTGGGACTGCTCACTGCTGCCAAGACAGCGCTGCCTATGGAGACAGGACAGGGGGAGCAGAAAGAATCACAGACTCACAGAGCTGAAGGGTGGGAAGGGACCTCCAGAGCCCATGGGGTCCAACCCCCCTGCCAAAGCAGGGTCCCTAGGACAGGGCACACAGGTTGGTGGCCAGACAGGGCTGGAATCTCTCCAGAGAAGGAGACTCCACACACCCTGGGCAGCCTGTCCCAGGGCTCCCTCACCCTCACCAGGAAGAAGTTCTTCCCCAGATTGGTGGGGAACTCCCTGTGCTCCAACTTGAGCCCATCGCCCCTTGTCCTGTCCCCACAGACACTGAGAAGGGGCTGCCCATGTCCCCCTGTGCCCCACCCTTCAGCTATTGATAATCATTGATCAGATCCCCTCTCAGGCTCCCTCTCTCCAGGCTGAACAGCCCCAGCTCACTCAGCCTTTCCTCAGAGGGGAGATGCTCCAGCCCCTTAATCCCCTCTGTAGCCCTGTGCTGGACCCTCCAGGAGACCCCTGGCTTTTTTGTACCAGGGAGCCCAGAACTGGACACAATAAAGGGCCCTAAGAAACACCTCACGGGTGCCAAGGATGAGAAAGCATGGCAAGAAAGATTTAAAACCAAAACACTTGCAATATCAGAGTAATATTCCCTAAGGGCCTGTAGTCACCAGGGAGTGCATTTACATCTACATCAGACAAGCTGAGAGAGCAGAGTAATGGAGCAGGGAGCCCTTGAGGAAAGGGAGGAGATGGGACCAGGCAGTGGACAGCTGAGGGCTGTGGGGAGTTCCTGATTATCTGGAAACACCTCAACACATACCTGCTTCCTGGAACACTTGGCACTTTGTGACTAGGAGCTGTCCTTGGATGTCACAGGCACCACTGTGCTGGTACTTCTGGGGACACCCCAATGAGAAGAGAAGGCAGCATCACTGTAGCATCAGATTTGGCCAAATAACTAACAACTATTTGTACAGGTGTTTCCTGTAGGCAAGGCTCTCTTGAGATTTATTGTGAACTATGACAGACTAACAAACAGTGTCACTGTTCAACATGCATACAGACAAGTTCCTGAAGGAGCCCAACAGCCAGGAAAGCAACAAGTCAGTGGTAGGACTAAGTCCCTGTGCAGCTCTGAGTGAGCACCACAGGGCTTCTCAGCCTGCCTGTGGGAATGGGGAGAAAGAAGACACTGGCACCAGGGAAAACATGTAAGATTTTGAATTACAACAAACCAGGATCCAGCTCAGGTGGAAGTTTGATCTTTTATCTCATGCTGGCTCTCTTCTCCAAGACCTGGGCGACTGACTACTGTCCAATAACTCTATTTCTTGGTACCAAACCAAGAACTTTCTTTTACACCAGGCTAAAGAGAGGGCCAGCAGTAAATACAAAAGGCTTTAGCAGAACGTGGGGAACAAGATACCTCAGTACTGGGGGTATGAAGTGGGAGGAGTTTTGCTGCAGCTCCAAGTCCTCCTCCAGAAGCCATCATGGCACTAAGTCACAGCACGCAGCGTGAGCATCCAGCACGGTGCTGAACCAGCTGAGGCTGCATCCCTGGGATGCACACCCAGGGAGAGCAGGAGTTCTCCAGTCACACCCTGTGCTCCAGCTGGCCAGAGCTGCAAGAAGCAGTCATGCAGGCTTCACACTCCTGGCACAGAGGGATGGAGGGACCAGGGGTGCAGGAGAACTCAGGAAAAAACCCAAGGTGTCCTAAGTAGGTGTGTGACAGCACTCAGACTGCTCTGGTAGTTCTGGTCTCCTCGTAAAGGCAGGAACCTCCCTGGGTTCTCCACATCTGCTTCTATGGCAGAAAGAGGAGTAAGCTTCAGAAACAGACTTGGGGAAGCTGGATGAGGTTGGAGATGTGCAGGAAGACTTGTTTGAGGAAAGCTGGTTGTTTCTAAGCAAGCACGTTGCTTAGTCCACCTGCACAGCCTCGGGAAGCTCCACCACCACAGGAGCGCAGTCCTCAGGCTCTGCCTCGAAGTCCCACTTGAATTTCTTGGTTAGGTGAGCCTTGAATTTTTCAGCCTTTTTCCTTAGGGTGTCATCAACAGCAGCACTGCAGGTGCAGGAGAAGAACACCTGGAAGGACAGAGCAGAGGTGGGTAAGAGCTCAGGCACAGCTCGAGCCGGGCATCGCTCTCCTACAGGCACGTCAGCAACAGGCTCCGCTGGGAAAAGGTTTTGGGTTAGGACACTGGTAAGGGAGCTGCCACCCTGGACCCCACTCCAGGTTTGGGGCTACCTGAACACAGCCTCCACTCCTCTCACTCCACAGCACATGCATCCTGCTCCAGTCAGCCTGGGAAATATCTGCAGCAAGGCAGTGACTTTGTTTCAAGCAGGAGTTAATATGTAATTACAGGTGTCCTGTGGAACTCTGAATGACTCTGACCTGTGAGGGGAGGAGGATGTGAGGGGGGGGGAAGATGTGAGGGGGGGGAAGATGTGAAGGGGGGAAGATGTGAAGGGGGGAAGATGTGAGGGGGGGAAGATGTGAGGGGGGGAAGATGTGAGGGGGGGAAGATGTGAGGGGGGAAGAGGGGGAGATGAGGAGGTATAGAGGGGGGGAAAGAGGGGGGGGAAAGAGGGGGGGGAAAGAGAGGGGGGGGAAAGAGGGGGGGGAAAGAGGGGGGGGAAAGAGAGGGGGGGAAAGAGAGGGGGGGAAAGAGAGGGGGGGAAAGAGAGGGGGGAAAGAGAGGGGGGGAAAGAGAGGGGGAAAGAGGGGGGGGGAAAGAGAGGGGGGGAAAGAGAGGGGGGGAAAGAGAGGGGGGGAAAGAGAGGGGGGAAAGAGAGGGGGGGAAAGAGAGGGGGGGAAAGAGAGGGGGGGAAAGAGAGGGGGGGAAAGAGAGGGGGGAAAGAGAGGGGGGGAAAGAGAGGGGGGAAAGAGAGGGGGGAAAGAGAGGGGGGGAAAGAGAGGGGGGGAAAGAGAGGGGGGGAAAGAGAGGGGGGGAAAGAGAGGGGGGGAAAGAGAGGGGGGAAAGAGAGGGGGGGAAAGAGAGGGGGGGAAAGAGAGGGGGGGAAAGAGAGGGGGGAAAGAGAGGGGGGGAAAGAGAGGGGGGAAAGAGAGGGGGGGAAAGAGAGGGGGGAAAGAGAATAC